>NW_027185771.1:35869117-35956910 GCF_028583685.1 Petaurus breviceps papuanus
TTGGATCAAGAACTTAATGTAGATGTGGCTCTCAGTGATATCAAACTCTATCTACAGATCACAAATTTTCAAGTATATCAATGTCAGGATGTTCCATTTTCTGACTGTAGAGAACATCAAAATCAGGTCTCCTGGGGCTCTCCAGCAATGGTCCACAATTCCTCTGCATTGGGCACATGGCAATCTTGCATCAGCTAGATGATATATTCTAACAAGGGAATAAAAGCTTCTTTTAGGTAAGCAGATGCCATCCCCTCCCACCTTCACCCCACCATAATAATGAAAATTTCCACAGTGGACCCTCTGCTGGTGTAAGATCTCAGACTGAAAAGGAGTCTTCACTATGCTCCCAATGGTCCTTTTACATCTTCCACAGTTGAGCTCTCCTTTTTTTTTTTCCTTGGAAGCTTCATTTTCTTTAGCAATTCTTTATGAGGGAAATACTGTTGATAGCCTATCCATTCCATTCACTTGGCTCGTGCCCATGGCATCAATCTTTGTATGGAAAACTTATAGATACATTTGAAAAGTAAAAGGAGGAACCTGGTAGGTGCCAGTAGAATAAACTGGAAACAAAGGTAACTCTATAGTAGGAGTTATTAACTTTTTATGTCATTGACCCCTTGGGCAGTCTGGTAAAGCATATGATTTCTTAGAAGAATGTTAGCTACTACGTTTATAATTGTAAGAAATTCTAATTTCAATTAGGAACTTAATCTCCTGAAATCTATCTAGAAAAGGGCTCCATGGATCACAGTTTAGGAATACCTGTTCTAAGATAAGGTATCTGGACTTTTTTTTTATCATTGTTGGATCAGTCTTTTTGAAAATTCCATTAAGAGATCCCAGATATATGTAAAAACTTTCAATCTTTTTACAATGTTTGTTGATTAAATGATTGATTCTTTTAAAAGGTGGGGAATAGGAGAGTGGAATGTTGCATATATTTCAGACTCAGTAAATATATTAGTTAGTCTGATTTTTCCCCTCTTTTTAGCTTTGGTTACAAGCAGTGATGGCTCTTTGGGGAAGACAAAGAGAGGATTATATTTGGAAGTACAGATGATAAAAAGTTTTTTTTTCAAAAGAACTGGAAGTGGT
Source organism: Petaurus breviceps papuanus (assembly GCF_028583685.1). Lineage (NCBI taxonomy): Eukaryota > Metazoa > Chordata > Mammalia > Diprotodontia > Petauridae > Petaurus > Petaurus breviceps. The sequence goes on from NW_027185771.1 coordinate 35,870,219, forward strand.
CTGAGAGCATCGAACATCAAAAACCTTAGAGCATAGAATGGAGAAGCCTGAATATAAAATTTCCGATCTGATATGAGACAACATACATTGTAGAATGCCAACTAGAAGGTGTTTTAAAACACAAAACAATAAAATGGTAGGCTTAGAAGGAATCTTAGAAACCATCTTGTCTAACCCAATAGTCGTGAGTCCTAGAGAGAGAGGAAGTGACTTTCCCCAGGTAACCCAGCAAATTCTACATTTAGAAATTATAGCCAGGTCAGATTTCCTGTCCACAACACTCTGAAAATTCTTTGTTAGACTAAATTGCCCTGATCAAATTCACATTATATCTTTTCTCTACTTCAATTTCTCCATGTAAAAACCTCTGAAATTGCTCAAACTCACCATGTATATTCAACTATATATTTTTTCTACATATACTACCTCCCCCCCGCCCCGTTTATTCAATGATATTTATCTATACAATCCTTGCACTGGTTAGAAGAGATGTTGATCATCTAATCCAACTAACTATTCAAAGCAGATGTTCTCTCTATAACACACCTGGTAGCTACTAATCCAGCCCTCTACTTGAGCATTTCCAATATGATTGGGAACTTACTTCTTAATAAGGAAATCATTTAATCACTGGATACTTATGAATCCATTTTTTAGTAATAGAATCTTATATTCCTAGAATCGAAGACACCATGGGGGTGATCTAGCCCAGAGATGTTAAAAACAGCCTACAAAGTATCTACCAACTACAGATAAAAATGTAACTGGGAAAGATTTATCTAAATAAATAAAAATATAATAAAACATAGATGATAGATAATATTGTAGATATTGCATAATATTTCAATTGGTAGATGATGTCATAATAGACAAATTTAAAACTAAATCATTATATCCTCCATAGGGATCTTTATGTACGGATTAGTGTCCCAATTTCTATTTGATTTTGAAACTATTTTTTTATTTTTGATTATTCTTTTTATTCTTTTTTATTTATTACTGAAACTTAAATACACAGTAAGGAAAAAGAAACATAAACTTAAATATTGATACTTAAATACAAAATAAGAAAAGAGCAAAAAGCATGTCATGTGCACAGCAGAATATGAGAGGATTCAAAGTACATAGCAATAAATTTCCATTCCAAGAAAACTATTCATCTTTTCTTTGCTTCTTTGTTAGTTTTCTTTTGTTCTCTGCTGTGCACTTTTTACTTTCTTCCTTTTCCCCATTTTTCCTCCTCCAAAGGTTACAATTAAGCGCAGATAGAATTATATATAGATATAGATACATATAGACATATATTTTCCTTAACAAATTCTACTTCTGATTTTTCTTTTTTTATATTTGTGCATATCTCTTATTTTCTATCCCTCCTAACTCCTCTATTTTACTTTTACCCATTATCTTGCCCTCCTATTACTTAACCTATCCCCCTCCAAGAATCCCTCTCTTACCTCCCTATTCCCTTAAATCTAAACACCCTTCTATACCACACTTTGACCTATACTCACACCCTCACCCTAAAGATCCATCCTTTATCTTCCTAAGGATCCCTCCCCTGTCCTCCCACTCCCAATGATCTGAACATCCTTCTATAACTGCCTTTAACCTGTTCCCTCACCCTCCCCTCTAGGGATCCTTTCTTTATCCTCTCTCCCCTCCTTATCTCCTTAGCATTTTATTTCTTACTGAATTTAGAAGAGTTTTTATTCTTTATTCCTCTAGTAATATATATATGTATGGAGAGAGAGAGAGAGAGAGAGAGAGAGAGAGAGAGAGAGAGAGAGAGAGAGAGAGAGAGAGAGAGTTTGACACTATTGAACTAGCTCATATCCCTTGCTGATGGGACAATACTTTTTACAATATTCATTCATTTAGTCAACAAATATGCACTAAATGTGTACCAATGGAATACACACAGTAAATATAATCCTTTTTCTACATGAAAGGATATCAAATACTTATTGTATTTAGGCCTTACCTATGTCTTCTCCATCCCAGGTTGCCCATTCTCTATTATTTCATCTAGTTAATCAATGAATAAACACTTATTAACCACTTGTTCTGTGCCAGGCCCTGTACTAAGAGCTGGGGACACAAGAAAGGGGCAAAAGATAACCCCTGACCTCAAGGAGATGACAGTCTAATGAATGGTCTGAAAGCCCTTCACTGCCTTGGTTGACCACCTCTCAACATAGTGTGCCTCCTAAAATGTGTTAGTGAGAACCAAGCTTAGTACTCCAGCTATCATTTAACCCAGACCAGAAGGAAGTGGGATTATCTATGATTATCTATTGCCTTTCTTGTTCTGAACCCATGCCTCACAGAGCAGCCTAGGGCATCATTGATTTTATTGGGGGGGGGGGTGTATAAGGGTTATGGGATTTAAAGATCTTCCATGCCCCGTTGGACTTGCTGACGTAGCAGGAAGGGGCGGAGCAAGAGGAAGCGGAAGCCAAGCTAGCGTTCCTTCGGTGGCTGGCGGTGGTGGTGACGGCGGCAGCAGCAGAGGCAGTGGCAGCGCGAAGCCCTTTTTGAGTTAGAACTGCTAAGGACTTTCTGCTAAGGACTCCTGCTGAGGACTGCCAGGGGCCGGAGCTGCTGGGAGCGCTCTTCCAGGACGCTGGGTGGTTGCTGTGAGTGGGGAGAGGAGGACCTTTGCCTGAGGTAGCCTGTTCTGTTTTAAAGGCTTGAAAATGTGGGTGCTTTCTACTTTATCTACCTGTGCCAATGTCATAACTACTCTGATGGCTTTCACTTTCTGGTTTTGGGACTCAGTCTTTTGGTATCTTAATAAATTTTCTAGTTTATTTCCTCATATGGCAAACATGACGTATTTTCTAATGGATAATTATATCAGCATATTTGTAATCTCTATAGGCATTGTGAATATGGCATTGCTGATACAGGGGGTTGTTGTTCATGTTACTCTTACAGTCAACTGACAACCCTGGATATTTTTCACATGAACTATTGCTCAATCACACCATCCTTTCCTGTACTTATATTTTTTTTGTTTTTTAGTCTAAATCCAAGGGTCTGTCTTTATCTCACACACAACTTCATTTTGTTGGTTTCTTCTGAGCATATTGAATTATGATCAGGAAAAAAAAAGACAAGTCACTATTACAACAGGGAGAAATTTCCTTAAAGTTCAAAGAAAAAGGAGGGGACAGGGGAGGTCACAAACCTCACAGGATAAAATGAACTCCAATTTAAAAAGCACTGCAGCTTGATCAGCCAAGAGACTGGGCAACGGTGTACTGAGGCTGCCTTAGCCGGAGGTTTCAGTCTATGGCATATGTAGGTAAATACACTGAATGCTAATGGCTTTATAATAGTCTTATTAATTCACACACATAGTTAATGTTTAAGATAAACTCCACGTCTTTAGAGTAATTTATGCATTCCACTTTTATAGAATTCCAATTGAATGAATATGAACATAATCATTTTCCACAAATGTTCTCTGAGGAGTGTGCAGGCATGCCTGAGCCGGGGCTAAGGCGCCCCACAGCTTTATTCATAATGGCTGAGCCGATTCATTCCTTATTAATTTAATGGAGTACCAGGACGGCAGCCACACGGCAGCCTGAGCTTAGCAGTGTTTCACAAATGGGGCTTTTTGCCTGTAATCGCTTAATCCTACCAGCTAGGCCTCAGAAATTGAATGAAAGAGTGAACTAGGTTTTAATTAAGTCCAAGAAATGAGTCTGTCTGAAAGACACCACAGTCTCTTAGAAATGCGATGGCAAAACATATTGGACTAATACCCTGGCACTCTTGGCACCCCTGGCCAGGCTGTGGCTGTTCTGCAACTTCCAGGAAGACGACTATTGGCAACATCCTGTCTCTTCTGTTTAGCTACTCTAGAAAGCTGGGGCAGAGCTGTCTGCCTTAGCCCTCAGCTCAAATTCTTTAGCTAGATTGGGGCTTTCAGCTCAAATTGTCTTTGTTATTTGTGGACGTCATAATTCCCATTTTAGAGAACATTTATATAACACTTCATGGTTTGTAAAGCATTCTATTTGTTATCTCATTTGATCTTCATGACAACTCTGTGAGGAAGATGCTCTAATTATCCCTGATTTATGGAAGATAAAATAATTTCTACAGCCCTTTAAGATTCACAAAGCACCTTCTTCACCGCCAATGTGGGAGATGGGCTAGAATGTGTATTATTATCCTCATATTGAATATAAGGAAATGGAAACCCTGAGAGATAAAAACTCTTACTAGAGGTGAAAGTCAGTAAATACTAGAGAATTCAAGTCCAGATCCCCTGACTTCAAAACTAGGGTTCTTCCCAGTGTGTTAGAAGACCATGATCATCTTCCACTGTTGGGAAATGGGCTTCAGAACAAAGCTTCCACTAACAATTAGTAACTCTGAGATGTTAGAACAGTGGATGGCAGGTTCATCTGCCCAAGGTAGGTACCTTGAATTCTTCTTTGCCGAGAAATAACACACAGATTCCCCAAGAAGTACAACTAGGAAATCAAATCAAAATATCCCTTTTCTATTTTATTCCTACTTTTCCCTGCCAAAAACAAATATTGCCCTCAAATTATCCAAAGAGTAAAGGACGTTAACAATAGAATAAAATTATCCTGCATTTTTTGTTGCAATAATTTTCTATAAAAGACCATTTGAGGCTCAAAAATCCTACCTCCTGTGGGAAGCCTTCTTTGATGGACCCCAATAATACTTCGTCTTTTTCTTTAGCGCTTATATGGATCCTTTAACAATATCTGACCATTATATAGACTTGGAGTTATGCAAAATGTTTTTCATTCATTCTTGCATTTTATCCATATGACAGCCTTTGGAGGTAGGCAACATGATCCCCTTTGTATAGATAAGGCAACTAAAGCTCAGAGAACTTTGTGCAGAGCCGGGAAATGTTTGAGGCAAGAATTCAACCAAGATCTCACCAGTTTCTAGGTTCATACCACACTGGCTTCATGTGTATGGTACGTACTTGTTCTTGCTAGTACTGGGGTGGGGGAAGCCCACCATGGCCATCTGCTCTACCGCAGCTAGTATGTGATAAAGAAACTGAAGTCAGGAGACTTGTGCTCCCTTGCCAATTCCATCATTTCTAGCCAGGAGACCTTGGAAAAGTTATTTCTCATCCCCTCTGTTCAGCATTTTACTTATCAGTAAGTTGAAGATGGAAAGAATCTAATACCTACCTCAGAGGTCACTGGGAGGGTTAGATGAGGTGATGAATATAAAGCACTTTTGAAATAAAAAAGGATATAAATATATTAATGGCATTTACTGTTAACCTCATAGGGTTATATGTTCTCTTCTCCTAAGAGTATACTAATAATTGGCATTTATAAAAGGCCTTGAAGTTTGAGAGGCTATTATAGTCATGTTACTTAAGCTTCATAATAGCCTTTATAGGTAGGTATTATGTGTATCACCATTTTGAAGATGAAGCAACTGTAGGTCAAAGAGTCTCTGTGGGTTGGCAATAGTCAAAAAGCTGACAAGTGTATAAGGTAGAATTTGAACTCCAGTTTGCTTGATTTAAATAATAATCTTTTAAAAAAATTTGGTCTTTATTAATTTGTTTCTTTACTTTTAGTTTACAGGATTCAAACCACAAATCCTTGAGTTTCTAATTTTCTCCCCCTCCCTCCCCTCCCCCCACCACGGCAGCATACAATCAAGTATAGGATCTGCAAATACTTTCACATTAGACATTAGTCAGGTTATAAAGAAGGATTGTATCTGATGGAATGAACAGTGGGAAAGAGGAAACAAAACCAAATGAGAAAAAGATAGAGAGCAGATAGTTTGCTTAAACATGCATTCAAACTCTGTTCTTTCTAGTTCTTTCTCTGAATGTAGACATTTCTCTCCATCATGAGTCTTTTGGAGTTGACTTATAACCCTGCATTGCTGAGAAGAGTCCAGTCTACCAAAGTTGGTCATCACACATACATTGTGTCTATGATTGTGTACAAATTTTTCCTGGTTCTTCTCTTCTCACTCAGCATCAGTTTGTATAAGCCTCTCCAGGTAAACATGAAGTCCATTTGATCCTCATTTCTTATAGCACAATAGTATTCCATTACATTCATATGCCATAACTTGTTTAGCCATTCACCAGTTGATGGGCATTAATTTCCTTATTTTCCTTAAATAATTTCCCTTAATTTCCAATTCTTTGCCACCACAAAAAGAGCTCCTATAAATATTTTTGTACATATGGGTCTTCCTCCCACTTCTATTATCTCACAACCCTAGAAGTGAGTCAAAGGGTATGAAATTATTTATAGACCTTTGAGCATAGCTCCAGATTGCTCTCCAGAATGGTTGAATCAGTTCACAACTCCACAAACAATGCCTTAGTGTTCCAACTTGTCCACATCCTCTCCAGCTTTGTCATTAAATCAAAGCCTTCATCCATTTCAATAGTGGTGTCAAACTCAAATCGAGAGCCACTCATAGGCTGGCCACATTGATCGAATGTCAAATGTACACTTACCTAAAAACAATTTTATGGAGAATTCATACAGGACAAGCACTCACATGGTGGCCAGAAGAAGCTATTGAAGGACACTCTCAAAGTCTCTCCAACTTTGGAATTGATTTTGTGACATGGGAGACACTGGAACAGGACTGCCTAGTATGGTATGGCCTCATCAGAGAAGGTGCTGTGTTCTATGAGCAAAGCAGAATTAAAATAGCTCAAAAGAAATATAGGATGCACAAATTTAGAGAATCCACCCCCGCTGTTCACATGGATTATTTCTGTCTGATCTATGGTAGAACATTCCAAGCTCTTATTGGTCTGATCAGTCATAGTCCGATGCATTGTAACATCTAACAGAGGTATCATTTTGGTCCTGTTGGAGACTGAAGGACAACAAACTCAAATGGAAATAGGGCTGCTAAACTGTATCTAATGATCTTTGGGGGCTGTATATTGATTAAAAAAACACTCATTACCATTATCTATGTTTTATTGTATTTTATACATTTTGTTAAGTGTTTCCTCGTTTCATTTTTATCTCTTGCCCATGCTTGACACATTTGCACTACAACATTCAATGATAAAGAATTGTGCCTCTTTGGTTTCTTTGCTTTACTCTGTGGATAGGGCACTGAGTATGTTAGGTGCTCAATCTGGTTCAGTGAATGTGACAGAGGGAGGTTTCAGGCTTGATAGAATACTTTGCATTTAGCATTTGCAAGGTCCTAGAGGCAGGCATCATCTTCTGCACCTGCACTGCTTTTCTGGAGCTTAGTCCAGACTGTTGCACACAAAAAGTGCTTAAAAATGCTTCTTGATTGATGGATTAGTATCATTGCCTACAAACAAAGGCTTTGAATAAAGCTGCACTAGTCCTTGTAAAGTTCTACCTGGAGCTATGCACAAGTGCCCACTTCAAACCTCAATCAGTCAACCAATCAATCAGCAAACATCTTTTAAATATCTACTATGTGACTGACACTGAGCTATGCACTGGGGATACAAAAGCAAAAAAAAAATGAAACAGTTCCTGCCCTCAAGGAATTTAAATTCTGTGACTGAGAATATGACTCTAGTGGCAGACAGAGATGATCATTCCATAGTAGAACCCAGAAATTGTGGGAGTACCTAAAGAACTCCTCCTCTAAGTACTCCTCAGCATAATGTCCATAGTGAAGATGAATGACAAAATCTGTATCTATCAATCATTACCTGTCTACCATGAGTCAAGAGGCCCAACTCAACCAGAGTTGCTACAACCTGCACAGCATGTGAAGGCCTAGAATTGTCTTTCCAGAACTCAGGGCTACTGGTGGGTCTACAATACCCACAGAATAGGACCTTCATTAAGTGAACAAAATAAATATAATCTTAAAGAAATAAATACAAGGAATGTGCTGAATGTGTAATTAAATGTTTATGGGCTTAACATAGTCTCCTGATTGTCTAAGGACTGTGTAAAGTCAAGCACTAGCAGCTTTCCAGAAGAATGCCAGTGTGAATAGCCTTTACGGTTCTGATTACATGGTATAGTGAACACTCTATTTTTTCAATAACAAATCAGAGCAAAACATTCACAGAGAATCAAGTTACAGCATTAACAATGTTACAACTTTCCACAGAAAAATCGAAATATAGCATTCACAATGACTTATCACTAAAATGGCCACATAGTTTTCACCAAAGTACTCACAATAGTTTTCAACAAAGTACAATCATTTAGTAACTCAATCATTCAATTATCCTTAAGGAGGCACTTCCTTAAGGGTCACAAAATACAATAGTCAAAGTTCTCCACTCATGGGGAACACTAAGTTGTAAATCAGTCACTATTCAGTCATTAGTTACTACTCAGTCATTAGTCACTACTCAATACCCTCTTAAGAGGTAGTGGAAAATACACAGGCCATCCACCCCTTGGTCACAAGTAAATCACAATCTTCTCAGTCAGTACACAGTATCCAAGTAAAGTCTTCTTTCAGCTTAACTTGAGGCTGCCTCTAAGCTTCCATGATTCCTCTTCCATGGTCCCAGCTCCAACTACCACCTGAGTTTAAAGGCAGGCAGCTCCCAGTCCCTTGTCCAGCTCCTTGTCCAGTTCTTTGTCCAGTTCCCATCCCATATTGAAGTTCACAGTGTCCAGTCCACCTCTAGTCCTTCACAGTTCCTGTTTCTGGGAAAACAAAGCTTAACAGAGCCACAATAATATTCATAAACATTGCTGGCACCATCATCAATTCACTATCTGCCAGTGAAAGCAACTCAGAACCACAAACAAGGTCTGAGAACTCAACATAAATCATCAACAAAGAAATCAACACAGACCCACAAACAAGGTACATGAGGTCAGCACAAATCATCGGTAAAGTCCCAGGACCTCCAAAACCCTCCTCCAGGACTTCTGTACAAATACAACCAGAAAATCCTCTTTCAGGTCTTCCAGTAAGGTCTTAGGGCTTCTGTACAAAGTATCATAAACAAACATCAACACAGACAGGACAGACAAACAGAGTGCTGGGATACCACAAGCATTCCCCTAGACTCTGCCAGCACAAGAGTCCTCTTTACAGCTCCTGCTCTCTCTAGCCCTGGGGCTCTCCTTATATAGTCATTATCTCCTCCCTAGGAGTTCCCAAGTTCTAGGGTTAACAAGTTGTGGAGTTCACACCTTCTGTTTCTTAACTACTGAAAAAAGGTGTTGATTCAATAGCTGAAACAATCTATGAACTACTTCTGTGCTTACCATTACACACTGCTTTCTTAATAAAGCTTGCTTGATGCCTCTAAGTAATTCAAATAGAAATTGGAAAATGGGGGTCACCTTTTGTGGGTGTATAGGCCTAGGAAGTTAGTCATCAACATATTCTAACCTGTCCTTCAGTACCTTAATATAGAAAAAGCTATTACCCTTAACCCTATCCCCTAAATGTTGCTGAATATTATGTCCATTGCAGTTTCTTCATCTTGGCACTTCATCACAGTGAGATCATTTTGAAATTCTCATTGCTACTTAAATGTCACTATCAGTGAGTCCCCTTTAGAGTAACCTGTTGGGAAAAACAAAACAAAACAAAAAATCAGCACAGACTTGTTACCATACAGAACATTCCTGGGTAAGTAAACTCAACTTTTTTAACCAAAAAGGAAATTCCACAAAAGGGCATGTTTCTCTTGGGTCTATCTGTTAGTGTAATACTATCGGAATTATTTGAGACCTAGACACAACTATATTTTCATACTTGTTTCCAGTCATAACTAGGAATTTTCCACGTTATGAAAGTACCACGTAAGTGTGCCTTAAGTTGAGTGGGAAGAAAGGGGGAAAAATGAATAGGTCTGGGAGGAGATCATCCAAGCTCCCATCTTGTAGCTTTCTGTTTTAGTTAGTTATTCTTGCTAATTAGTTGCTATGCTTTGTGATTTCTATGCTTCTGAAGAACTGCAAGTACTTATCACCCTCTGAATTCAGTGATTTGGGGGTAAAGCTTAAGTTGTCCCCCCATGACTTATCATATATTACAAATAACTCATCTCTGCCTGAATAGAGGACAGTCTTCAAAGATTAGTACTTTAGAAGTACTGATGACTGTTTCACCAGGATGGGTTGAAAGAACTGGGGATATTTAGTCTGTAGAAAAGGAGATGGAAGGAGGGGACAATTGGAGAAACATGATGGCTATCTTGAAGTGTTTGAAGGGCAGTCATGTAGAAGAGATAGTATTTTTTCCCTCTCACTTCCAGACCACAGATTATTAGAATTGAATGGAAAGTTAAAAAATCCAAAATTAGAATTGAATGGAAAGCTAAAAAATCCAAAATTATGGTATAAGTGGAAATGAGTTTTTTAACCTTTGAGATCTTCAGGTAAAGTGTATTGTTGCCTGCTTGGGATATTATAGAGAGAAATCTTACATCTAGGTGTAAAGCCATGCATGAGCAGCTTTCCAGAGGATGCTGGAACAGCTTTCAAGATTTTGATTACATAATATAGCAAACTCTCTATTTATTCAATAACAAATCAGAGCAAAACATTCACAGAAAATCAAGGTACAACATTCACAATGTTACAACTTATCACAGAAAATCAAAATACAGTTATTTTCTATGCCAGAACTCAATAACATCACTAAAATGGCCATATAGTTTTCACCAAAGTATGTTGTGCAGAGAATCAGAGCAAGCTGAGACCTGGGTTCAAGGTAAATTTAGATGTGGATTTATTGAACAAGCTCTTGACTACGTGGAGTATACATTCAAATCAGGAAGCCCTGAATTGGGGTATATACAGTGCTCATAAAGGCTAAAACCACAAAAACCACAGTTGAGGAGGGGAGCTAGCATAAGCAATGACATACAGAAGCCAAGAATTGCCATTGGTTAGATCTATAGCTCAGGGCTAATTTGGGAAAATGGTGCAAGAGTACAAAGGTGCAAGTTTTCCTGAAAAGGGGGTCCCTCCCAGAACAGTGTTCAGAGTGATGTACAGTCTAGGGGTCATGTTTTGAGTATAGGGTGGAGGGACATTGGGTAATAGGGACAGGCTAGGATCATATTCTGAATACAGGGTAGAGGGACATTTGGTAATGGGGACAGGCTAGGGTCATGTTCTGAGTACAGGGTAGTCTTCTGTTAAGATAAACTTTAGATAAACTTGTACCATAACCCCAAGACTGACCCTTGTACATAGTAATAATATACAAAATGCTAATTCAGGAGGGAGAAGGTTAGGGGACTATGACTTGAGCAATGCCTAAGACTATGCCTTAAGCTGTTTCAAGCTATTACAGGGTATAGGATAGAGACAAAGACAAAAATATGAAGGGGCTTAATGGTGGGCTTCAAATCAGGAGATGGGTAATTTGGTTTTGGGAAAAACAAGTACATTCATTTAGTCAATCACAAAATTCTTAATTCAATCATAAAGTACAAAAGTCAAAGTTCTGCACCCCTAGGTCACAGTACATCATAATCTTCTCAGGCAGTACACAGTATCCAAGTAAAGCACTCTTTCAGCTTGACTTGAGGCTCGCTCTCAGCTTTCATGGTTCTTCTTCCACGGTCCCAGCTCCAACTGTCACCTGGGGTCAAAGGCAGGAAGCCTCCATTCACATATCCAGCTCCTTGTCCAGTTATTTGTCCAGTTCCTGTTCCATATTGAAGCTCACAGTGTCCAGTCAGCTCAAGTCCTTCACAGTTCCTGTTTCTGGGAAGACAAAGCTTGACAGAGCCACAATAATATACCTACACATTGCTGGCACCATCATCAATTCATTATCTGCCTGTGAAATCAACTCAGACCCACCAAGAAGGTCTGAGAACTCAACACAAATCATAAACATAGAAATCAACACAGACCCACAAACAAAGTCTAAGAGGTCAGTAGAAATCATCAGCAATGTTCCAGGATCTCCAAAACCATCCTCCAGGACCTCTGTAAACATGCAACCAGAAAAATCTTCTTTCAGGGCTCCCAGTAAGTTTCCAGGGCTTCTCTACAAAGTAATACAAACAAACACCAACACAGACAGAATATACAAACAGTGCCGGGATACCACAAGTTTTCTCCTTGACTCTGCCACCACAAGAGTTCTCTTTTCAGTTCTTCCATCTCTAGCCTTGAAATTCTCCTTATGTATGGTCATTAGCTCCTCCCATTCCTGTTGCAGGATTTCATGAGTTCTAGGGTTATGGAGCTGACAAGTTGTGAAGTTCAAATGTTCTGTTTCTTAACAGACTTGATGCAAGGCTCAAAAGAAACTTGAACTGAAACAAGGTGTTAATTTAATAGCTGAAACAAGGTGTGAACTACTTCTGTGCTTGCCATTGTACTAGGTTGAACCAGAAGGCCTCTAAGGTACATTCAGTTCATGATCTATGTTTCTGCCCAGCTCTTAATATATCAGTATGATATTAATCCCATATTATACACTAATGGAGCGCAGGAAAGAAACTTAAATATAGAATTCAGTCTGTAAGACCTGGGAGAACCTTCAAGGTTTTCTAGTCTGGGTGCCATAGCCAGAAGCTCAATGTTTGGTGTTTTCTTAGATAAACTAAAAGAAAAAGCCTGATGATATATATCTTCATGTAGACATTTCATTAACCACTAAGCATTTTCATGCTAAGGAAAATGAATTGCCTATAAGCAGTAGAACTGAAGAGCTCAAAACAAAGACTGTTCAACCTGCCCTTTAACAACTTGCCTTGTCCCTAGCTGAGAGCCCTCAAAAAGTGAGCACTGGGAAACCTCTCCTGACATGATTCTCCCTCTCATGATGCACCTGGATTCATATCCTAACTTTACTATTTACCATCTTTGCAAACTTGGGACATCCCCTTAAATTCTTTGGTTTTCTCTTTTCAAATTTGTAAAATAGCTATGTTGGAACAGATGATCTTTAAGCTTACTTACAGCTCTAAATCCATGACACTCTGATTTTCCCCTCTCAGAGATGGGTTATTTATGCATCCAAAAATAAAAATTACATAGTCTGATGGATTCCTTATACTATAATACTTATGAGAAAAATCTGTAGGAGCCTTTCAAAACCCTTCCTCTATTTTCTTGGCCACAACTGGGATGCAGAATGAGGACCATCTTGAGACAAAGAGTGATTATTTTGCCTTTCTATTATATTGTATTTTGATACTTCAAGCATTGGAGCAATAACGATTCATGAAGTAGAGAGGAAATTTTTGTAGGCTCTCATAAAAATTGAGTGTCTCTGTGATGTAAGTCATAATTATGTTATCTTTTTAAAAGTATAATCTATGAATATTAACAAAAATAAGCAGAAAAGTCTCTTTGTTTAATTCCTTCCAAAAAATATGAGGCTTCAAATAGGACACAAGTGTTCTGACCAGGACAGAAGACAGTAGGGCTGTTGTTTTCTTCTCTCTGGATACTACTGCTAATATAGCTAAAATGGCATTCACTTTCTTACAAACAATGTAAACCTAACTCATAAATGAGTTTGCAATGCGATAAAACATTCAATTATATTTTACAAAAACTGATATCTAGACATCCTCCCTATCTTATGTTGTTTTTTTTAAGCCATCCGGATTAAGTAACTTGCTGAAGGTTACATGGCCAGGTGTTTCTGGGTGGGTGCTAAGTGTCTGAGCCAGATTCGATCCCCAGGTCATCCCGACACTGGAGCTGGTGCTCTTAATTGCTGTGCTACCTGGCCGCCCCTCTCCCTATCTTATGTTTACATAATTTATTTTTAGAGCCCAAGAGAAAAACTTTACATTAAGTTTAATTGATGGGTGATTTGATTTCATCGGTTTGTGTACTCTATCAGAAAAGATCATAATCCATTTATACCTTCTTGTTTTGTGTCTTCTTTGTCCTTGTCTCTGGCTGTATCTATTTCATTTCATTCAATTTTGTTGAACAAAAACTTATTAAGGTACAAGAGATATGGAGAGAAAAGCGAACAATTCCTTGACCTTCAGAGAGTAAAGACATTTTTAAAAATCCTGTAAAAATGATCCTTCCCTCAAAGAGCTTACATTTTAATGATGATAACAACATGTAACAATATTGACACATACAAGAGAAATACAGGAGAGCAAATAGATAAACTTTGAGGGGAAGGGTCTCATGAACTGATATAAATAGTTTAAAATAGAGAATTAGAAACAAGGGAGATAGCAAACTAAGTACTCTAGGATGATTTGAGGTAGAAGAGAATATTAACAATTTGGTCAAGGAGAATAGGAAAGTCTTAAAAGAGGTGGTTCTTGAGTTGAGAAGAGTCTTTCGTAGATCTCTATTGCCTTTATGATAAAAACAAGACAAAACCAAAAAAAAATAATCCTGTTTGGCAAAGACCTTTACAATTTGTCCCCAGCACATTTTTATAGGCTCATTGAACATTAGTCTCTTACATTCACTCTACATTATAGTCAAGTTAGTCCACTTGCTCTGCCTCAAATGTATTCCATTTTATCCCTCCATTTTTTTGGCATAGGTTCTTAACCATGTCTGGACTCCACTACCTCTTCACCTTTGCCTCTTAGAATCAATCAATGGCTGAGTTCAAACCTGATCTCACATGTCAATTTTTAGGGTTAAACCCTAATCAACTAGATAGGAGTGTTTTCTTACTTCTCAAATTATCTTGTTTAGGGCTTATCTATAACCTTGTTTAACTCTTCCCACAGGCAATTGAATCTGCTGAAGGGCAAGACTATTTCCATTTTGATTGTTTGCTTTCCTACACTTACTGCAAAAAGAAAAGAAAAAAAGAGGAAAGAGACCATTACAAAAACAAATCAAATTCCTACATTGCCTATACCTGTCATTTCTAAAAGTAGACTAAATAATAATAGTGATACTTGTCATCCTTGCTGTAGTCCTGATATTATTAAAAATGTCTCTAACTTCATTGATTAGCATACTTTTTTGCTCTTGAATTTATTTTAAAATTAAATTCTATGTATATTTTTAGTTTACATCATTCATTTCCACAAGATTTTGAGTTACAAATTTTCTCCCCATCTTTCCCCTAACCATCACCAAAAAGAGGGACCAACTGCATACCTCTCCCCCAATATGCTCTCTCCTATATCCTCCTCCATTACCCCTCCAACTTTCCAGTAGGGCAAGATGGATCTCTATACCCCAGTGCCTGTATATCTTATTTCCCAGTTGCATGTAAAAAAAATAAATAAAAGTAATTTTTTAAACATTTGATTTTAAAATTTTGAATTCTAGTTTCTTTCCCTTCCTCCCTTGTCACCCACACTTACTGGGAAGATAAGCAATTTAATATAGGTTGTACATGAGTAGCTATGGAAAATATTACCACAGTGGATATATTGTGAAAGACTGACTGTATTTCCCTCCATCACATCCCGCTCCCCACTTGTTCTATTCTCTACTTTGACCCTGTCTCTTTCAAAAGTGTGTGTTTCTAACTGCCCTCACCCCCAACCTGGGCTCTCCTCCATCCTCCCCCCTCTCATCCCCTTCTCCTCTACTCTCCTATAGGTTGAGATACCCTATTTAGTGTGTATGTCATTCCTTCCCTAAGTCAAATTCAATGAGAGTAAGGTTGACACACTCCTTTTTACCTTCCTGTTCTTCCCCTCCATTGTAACTTATCTCTTCTATATGAGATAATTTACCCCATTCTGTCTCTCCCCATCTCCTCTCATAATATTCCTCTCGTCTCTCAATTTCACCTTTTAAGTATCATCCTTTCCTATTCAATTAGTCTTGTGCCCTCTGTCTATGTATACATGTACACATATATACACCAAGTCATATATGTATTCATACACCCATATACCCTTCTATATAGACATATATACATATATATGTGTAGGCATACCTATATATATGTGCATAAACACACAATTTTTATTCTCTTCAATTACTCTCATACTGAGAAAAGTTTCCTAAGTTACAATTATTGTTTTGCCATGTAGTAATATATGTATTTTAACTTTGATAAGTTTCTTATGATTTCTTTTCCCTGTTTACCTTCTCATGCTTCTCTTCCTTCTTTTATCTTAATGTCAAATTTTCTATTCAACTCTGGTTTTATGATCAATAATGCTTAAACTCCTCTATTCCACTGAATGACCATATTTTCCTCTGAAATGTGATACTCAATTTTGCTGGGTAGGTGATTCTTGGTTTTAATCCCAGCTCCTTTAACCTCCAGAATATCATATTCCAAGCCCTTTGATCCCTCAGTGTAGAAGCTTCCAAGTCCTGTGTTTTCCTGATTGTGTTTCTGCAATATTCGAATTGTTTCTTCTTGGCTACTTGTAATGTTTTCTCCTTGATCTGGGAACTCTGGAACATGGCTATAATATTCCTAGGAGTGTTCTTTTGGGGATCTTTTTCAAGAGGTGATTGGTGGATTCTTTCAAACTCTGTTTTTCCCTTTTGTTCTAAAACATCAGGGCCATTTTCCTTGAGAATCTCTTTAAGGATGATTTCTAGGTTCTTTTTTGATCATGGCTTTCAGGTAGTCCAATAATTTTTAAATTATCTCTCCTGGATCTATTTTCCAGGTCAGTGGTTTTTCCAATGAGGTATTTCACATTGTCTTCTATATTTTTCATTAGTTTGGACATGTTTAATAGTATCTTGATTTCTCAAAAAATTCTCTAGCTTCCATTTGCTCCAGTCTAATTCTGAAGGAATTATTCCCTTCAGTGAGCTTTTGAGACTCTTTTTCAATCTGGCAAATACAGCTTTTTAAGGCATTCTTCTCCTCACTGGCTTTTTGGTCCTCTTTTGCCATTTGAGTTAGTCTGTGTTTTCAGGTGTTACTTTCTTAAGTCAGGTTGTTGATTCTCATTTCATAATTTCTTGCATCATTCTCATTTCTCTTCCCAATTTTTCCTCCATTTCTCTTATTTGGTTTTCAAAATCCTTCTTAAGCTCCTCTATGGCTTATAACTAGTTCATATTTTTCTTTTAACCTTTTGGTGCAGGAGTTCTGACTTTACTGTCTTCCTCCTGTTCCATTCTTTGATCCTCTTTGTCCCCAAAATAGGAATGTAAATTTGGATTGCTGTGCTTGCTTTACTTTTTTTGCTTGCTCATGTTGTCACTCAATTACTTGAATTTTGAGCTTTTTGCCACAGTTGAACTCTGCTTCCAGAGAGGAGAGTTTTGTCCAAAATTGCTGGGGTTTTCACATTTGCCAGAGCTATTAGTTGGGTGCCCTCTCTGAAGTCTCCACTGGCTCTGGCACCTTGTCGCTCACCCCAGGGCCTCCACCATAGACAGCAATTCAGATCCAAGCAGTTTAAAGCAAGAGTGATTACCCTCTCAGAATGGTTGCTTGGTTCCTCTACAATGTTCAGTCCAGGATCTCAGAAGCAGCCACGGGGTTGTGGTTACTCGGCCACCACACCTCAGCCACTTCTCCCTCCAGTGGCAGAGGCTGGACCAAATACACACATACATACATATGTAAACAATTTGTTTTTAATGGTAGCCATATCTAGTATGGGGGGAAAGAAAGAAAACAAAAGAGGGTGAAAAGATATTTACATGGTAGCTTTATTACATATTTAAAAGGAATAACAAGTTGTACATAATAGATTTGTAGTTTTATGTGCAATTATCTTTTTATCATATGTATTATATATGTTATGGAAATACTTGCTTTATTCTGTAAATTAAAAAATTAAAAGTCTATTTACTTCTATGATTTCTAGATGTTTGGGGGAAAAGAGGTACTTGAATTTATCAAAAATCTGTTCAGCATCTCTTTATATAATCATATGATTTTAATTATATTATTAATATATTTTCTTATATTGGTAATCATCCTTATGTTGAATGATCCCAGAATTCTTAATTTAAACTCAATCTAGTCATAAAGCCCAATCTTTCTAATATGTTGTATAATACTTTCTAGTATTTCTTTAATATTTCCTGCATTGTCTCTATCTGATTTATATATCAAGGCAATATTTGCCTCATAGAAAATATTGGAAGGATGCCTTCCTCTTTCAATTTGTTTTCCTATTGTTAGTTAATTTAAATACTTTTTTATCATTAATTTTAGTCTTTGATATTTTATAAGGCTTTATCTATTTCCTCTAAGTTGCCAGTTTTATTAACATATTAACATAGGCAAGATACTTTCTAATAATTTCCATTGTTTATCTTTAGTCTTGTGCATTCTTCTTTTTCATTTTTGATAATTTGGTTTTCCTTTTTAAAAATAAATGTACTTTATTCCATTAGTTCTACAAAAAAGCAAAGCGTTCCTAGTTTTATTTACCAGTGAAATGGTATTTTTGTTTTCTATTTTATTAATATTTTTAATTTTCAGAAAAGCTTCTTTATTATTTAATTGGAGGTATTTTTGCTTGCTTTTCAATTAAATTAATTGATTCATTGTTTTTCTCTTTTGCTTATGAAAGTATTTAGAAGATACATTTTCCCTTCACTATATTCCATACATTTTGACATTTTCTCTTTGTTGTCTTTTACTTTGATGAAATGTTTATTTCATTTAAAAAAATAAAATAAAAAAATGTATTTATCAAACAACAGTTTGATAAATCATGTAATTCAGTCTCAAATTTAGTCTCATTTCAATTTATACTTTAAGGGTTCTTTATGTGATAATTTTTATATCATTGTGATCAACAAAATGATGTATTTAGTATTCCTGTTGTTTAACACTTTTTTCTAGGGCCTTATGTCCTTATGTATAGTGGGATTTTTGCTGTTGTTGCTAAACTGCCATGTACAGCTGAGAAATAGTTAACTTTCTATTTCCATTAAGTAATTGCCAGAAATCTACCAACTTTTATTTTTTTTAAGTTCTCTTCATGTCCCTACTTTCTTTCTGGTTTATATTTTAGTTAGATATATTTAGATTCGCTATATCTCAGTCTGCAAGTGGTATAGTAAAGCATTCCATTTTCATTGCTTTATTATCTATTTTCCTTCCAATTTTGATTACATTTTTCTTTCAGTATTTAGGTGCTATTAAATTAGGTGTACATATATTTAGTATCAATTGACTTGTTTATGGTGCCTTTAAGAACAGCATAATTTCCCTGCTTATCTCTCCATCTATATTAGCTGTAGACTTATTTTAATTAATGACCATTTCCATTGTTGTAGTTGTTGTTTCTAAGTTCAGATGAAGTGTAACAAATTTTGCTTTAGGGTCACATTTTAACTTTGTAAGAATCTTTGTGTTTAAGTGTGCTTCTCGTAAATAACATATACGATTCCACCTTCCATTCCATTCTGCTATCCTCTGTTTTAAGGACTTGTTCCTCCCATTCACATTTACAGTTATGATTATTAATTGCTTTAGTTTCCCTTCCTTCCTGTTAACTTGAACTTTTTTCCTCTCTTTGAAGCAATCTCTCTCTTTCCAAATAATGAGGTAAAATAGAGTTTGCCTAATACTTGTCAACTTATAGGTGAAACAGCCTCTTTTCTCTCTGTGGCAGAGCTTTTCTTACCTTTGCTTGCCCTCTGACACTCAATTTTTATTCTTTCTAAATTTCTTTTACCCTATCCAACATTCATAATTTGTTTTCCTTATGAATATCCCATTTCCTGTCCTGCTTTCCCTTTTGGAACTTTTTTTTCTGTTCCCTTTTGAGTTATACATAATATATATATATATATGTATATATATATATATATATATATTCCTTATTTCTCTTTTGAGTTTAATGTATCTCTGTACTAAAATCTCTGTGTGCATACAATTATGCTTAATCTTGTCTTACCTTATTCAGTTGAAAATGCCCTTCCTCCAAGACTATATACAATTCCATTGTGTAAGAGTGATTTCTCTCCCCCTTCTTCGTTCTTTCCTCACAAGTAAAGTCTCTTGTCCTCTGCCCCCATTTGTTTCTTCTCATAAATTATCCAAATATTAATAACACACAAGAGGTCCTCTATCGTTTTAGCCTTTCTTTACAACCCTTAAAGATAATGGGTTTTGGGAAGACATTCATATCTTATCTCCTAATTAACATGTAAAAAATTTATCCCCACATATTTCTTTAAATTTGTGTACCTTTGTGTGTTTTTGTTGGTGCTTGTGTTACCATTTCAAAATATCTACTCAGTTTCAGCATTTTCATCAGGAATGCTTGGAAATTTTTCATTCAGTTAAAGGTCTGTTTTCTCCTTGTAGGGTCAGAATTGCTTTTGTCAGATGAGTTATCCTTGGTTGTAAGCTTTTATTCCTTGCTTTGATTGGCAGATGCTAAACCTTGTGTAATTTTTATTATAGTTGCTTGATATTTGATCTCATTTTCAGATGCTTGTAGTATTTTAAATTTGACTTTGAAGCTTAAAGTTTCAGTTATGGGTATTCCTGGGAGTTTTCATCTTGAGGTTTCTTTCCAGAGTTTACTTATGGATTCTTTCTATTTATACTTTGTTTTCTAATTTTAAGAGTTCTAGGAAGGCTTTTATTAATAATTTCCTAAAATATGTTTTTTTCTGGTCTTGATTTTCAGATTATCCTAAAATTCTTGGATTATCTCTACTTGACCTATTTTCCGTGTTATTGGGTTTTTTATATTATGTTTTACATTTTTTTCCTTTTTTTCAATCTTTTGGTTTTGTTTTAATATTTCATTTTGTATTATTGAATCGTTTTCTTTCTGATTTATTTTAATGTGAAAAGCATTCTTTTTTTGAGAAGATTTTCATTTTCTGTCCTATGTTATTAATTTATTTTGCTCTTCTTTCCTCCTGAGCATTTCTGTTCTTAAAAAAATAAATCCTTCCTGCAATTTCTGTGACCAGGGCATTTATTTTTCTTCTGATGCTTTATCCAATTGTGGGGTAAAGGCACCTTCTTCAACTTCACCCTTGGGCATCTCTTGAATTAAAAAATTTCCTCACAGTATTCAGTTTTTCTTTATTTGCTCATTTCATCAACCTTCTGTCTAGGTTGAAGAGTCTGTGCTTAGGTCAAGTTCTACAACTGAATGACATGAAAAGAGCCTGCCTGATTCAGAGTATAGTGGTCCAAACTAGGCTCTTCCTTCTATGTTCCAGTTCCTTTCGGAGTCCCTTTTGTCACAGGGCCCTATGTCCCCTCCCACCCACTCCCAGAGTCTCTTTCTAGGGTCCTTTTCAACTGCTGGCGGGATGAGGCTCTAACCACAGGTTTCAAAACCTATAAGGCCAGATTTTATCTAGGGACTTTTTCCCACCACTGGTCTCAGCCCAAAATATCTCACTAGATCTTCCCCTAACTCCCTAAGGCCTCTTGGACAACAAATATTGTTATGTGAATTATGATATTATCTCCAAGGTAATCTCTTTCATTTATGTTCACTAGGCATGGCAGAAGGCACATTGATCTAATGGGAAAAAATGTTCAATTTGGAGTTGAAAGAAACTTTGGTTCATATCCCACCTCTTATATTTACTAGTTTTTTCACCTGAAGCACCGTACTGTATTGGACTGAATGCTGGATTTGGAGTGGGGAAGATCTAGGTTCAGCTCCCATGTTAGACACTTACTCTATGTTTCACCCTGTGACATCAGGTTATTCTTGTGCCTCAGTTTCCACATATATAAAATAATGGGTTCCTGGGTAGACTTGAAGAGTCCCATCCAACTTTAAATCTATCATCTAAATATTCTAATCTTAGTGAACCTCAGTTTTCTAATCTTTAAAGTAGGAATCATAATACTAATGGCTTTCATCTCACAGGACTATTGTAAGGAACATGTAAAACTACTTTGCAAACCTTCAAGTGATACATTAATTTTAAGATTAGCTTTGACCAAATGTTTCATGAAATTGTTTCCTGATGCCTTAGAATGCACAAAGAATCCAACACTATCAATTCCTTTAGTTCATATCTCAAGGAGAAAACATGAATAATTCTTCATTTACATCTTAAAAAATCAGAGGGTTGGACTCACTAGAGTATTTCTCAGGTCCTTTTCAGTTCCAGATCTATGATTGTCTCATTGTATGTTCTATGATTCTATCATCCTGAATTTGTGATCTATAATCCCATAAACCAATGATGTGATGAGTTTATGAGCCTATGTACTAATAAACCTATGAGTATATGATCTAATGATCTGCAATTCTATGATCCCCTGAAATTTATTAACTCTAATTTTCTAAGTCTTGATTTAAGTCCTATGTATAGAAGACTGAGGTTGAGCATGGGAATGGGGAACTGGCGCAGAGGTGGGTGGGGGAAGGGGGAAGGACCAATTCAAGTCTCATCTCTTACCTTTCCACAACTGGATGTGCCCTCATGCATATCTCTTGTATTCTGAGCAGTCCAGTGGGAGAACTCACCCTTCATTGTTCCATAGAAATTCATCTGTCTAATGTCAGTGATCTATCACAGGAAGATGTCTACCCCAAATTGTGAAGACTTTACGTAGAAGAATTGACAGATGAGAACAATTTGTTCCAATGTCCATGAAGGCAGACGAATTAGGTGTTGTGGAAAATTTAGAGCTTGGTCAGACATTGAAGACACCAAGGTCATCCATCGTATCCTGGGCCAGTCATCTTGACTTTTGTCTTTTTACTAGACTTTGATGGCTCTGGAAGAGAGTGAGACTAATAATTTTGTGCAACTCTGTCTCACTTAAATTTAATTCACCCATAAGTCAAAACATCACATAAAATGTGATTAATCTTCTTTGTAAACAAAAGAAAAATAAAAACAACCCATGATGACATGGCAAAAGAAGTGAAGAGTGGTCCTATATAATTGCCTGAAATATATAGAAATGGAAACTGGTTAGTGGTATGCTGTTTGCACAGAAACGTTGTCTTAAGGTTCTCATATATAAGCTGGTCATAAACATGATATTAACAGGTAGAATAATTATGAGAGGACATATATAATTATTTTCCTCAAACCAAGGAAAAGAATTCAAGGTAAAGTATAATATGCCTGACCTTGGGGGGGAAAAAGGAATGTGGTTTATCAAGAATAACAAAGAATCATGAGATCATAGCTGAAAGGGACCTTAGGGGACATCTAACTCAGTTGTCTTATTTTACAAATGAAGACAGAATTGGAAGGGGCCTTAGAACATGGAACTCAAAATGGCAAAGCTAGGAAAAGGCTTGGAAATCATTTGCCTCTTCATTTTACAAGTAAAGAAACTGAGGCCCAGATTTGGGATGGGGTAGGAGGAAAATGACTTTCTAAGATCAAATATATTGCTAGTAGTCCAGCTAGGACTAAAGTCATGATCTCCTTGAGTCCTCAATTAAAACAGCCTTATCACTATACCAGTGTCCATATTACTTCTCATTCCCCTGTCACAGCTGTGTTTCTCTTATTCACTGTCCTTAACAACCATGACTAAGCTTTCTCCTCACCATAGAACACTCCTCAGATCCTGGGGTCTTCCAGAACTAGGTTATCCTAGATTATCCTTCCCGTCCATCATACCAGTTCCCTTTTCCTATTGATTAATTCCTTCCAAGCGACCTCCATTTTGATGGATAGTCCCAGAGCTACCATGATTTATTTTCCCATTCTTCTGGATCTTGGAGACTTGAATGTTCCAGCTTTATTTTCTTAATATGGCAAATTCTGCTTTAATCCATTTCTCCTATAGGAATTTTCTTCGTGGACAAGAAAAAGATACTTTGTATAGATCAGTGATGTCACGCACAAATAGAAACAGGAGCCACTAAACAGAACATAATGATCCCTGCTCATTGCATATTAACATCATCTATGTTCTATTATATTTTATTTCTTTTGCTAAATATTTCACATTTTAATCTGGCTTGAGGCACAACTGAGAATATTTCGTTCTCCAGTCATGTATTTAACACCTTTGGTCTAGATGACAGTACACATCGTTGAATTTTGACCTGTTTGAATAACCAGAATCAAATAGTAAGCCTAAATGTTTGTTTTCTTTTATCAAACAGGTTTTTTTTTCTTTCCCTTCCACTTGAATAGAAACCTTCCACTTAAAAAATGAATAAATAAAAACTCTTGTAACAAATATGCATAATCAAGCAAAATAAATTCCTGTTTTGGCTGGGTCCAAATAATTATGTTTCATTTTGTATATTGAGTCTATCAACCCTCAGTCAGGAGGTGGAAATTGTGTTTGATCATAATTCATATGGAATTATAATTGGTCATTGCATAGATCAGAGTTCTCAAGTATTTCAAAGTTGTTTAGTTATAATAACTAATAAAGATATATAGAGATAGATAGATTATAGCACCTACTATGGGCCAGGCACTATGCTAAGCAATTTATAATGATAATCTCATTAGATACAACAAATTTGGGGCATGACTGCTATTATTATCACTATTTTACAGATGAGGAAACTGAGGCAAACAGAGGTTAAATAATTTTCCCAATCACACAACTAGTAAAATGTCTGAGGGTGATTTTGGTCTTCCTGACTCCAGATCTCAGTACTGCACTTTTTATACATAATTGTATAGATTGTTTTTTCAGTATATCTGCTTCACTCTGCATCATGTCAGAGTTCAATGTCAACCTGGGAGAAGGTGTGGAGCAGAATAACCATCCCTGACCCTGTGCTGCTGCTTCTGCCTCACTTTGTGAATCAAGGAATCTCTGAATCTCAGAGGGGATGACATGGGCTTTTCAGCCTAACCTGTGCCTAAGTACAACCGTCCTCTCCAAGATCATCCAATGTTTTCCTGAAGGCTTCTACTTGGGTGAATCCCTTCCTCTTGAAGAAGGACATTCCACTTTTGAGTTGCTTCAGTTATTAGGAAAATTTTCCTTTCATCACACTTTAATTTACTTCTTTCCTACTTCTGCTCAATAATCCAAATTCTTGTTCTCTGAGGTCAAGAAGAATAAATCCATCCTTCTTTCCCAAAATAGCCTTCAAATACTTGAGGACAATTATTCTCTGCCTTCTATCTTTTGTCTTCTCCTACCTAAAATTCCCAAGGATCCAATGACCTTTATTATCATGGTTGCCTTGTTCTGTACATTCTGTGGCTTATCACCATCCTTCCCAAAATGTGACATCCTTAACTGAAATAAATGTTTCAGATGTGTTCTCTTCAGGAAAGAATATGGTGGAACAACCACCTCTTGAATTCAAGGCATTATACTTCAATTAATGACATCCATTTTATTTTTTTTTTCTTGTTGTTATGTCTAATTATGCCTCAGATCTTTTGTTCATGCTTCCCACATCTTGGTTTTTGTTTAACCCATTTGGAACTTGAATAGAAATTTAATAGAGAAAAGATCTATTGTATTCATCTTAGTATTTTGGCCTAGTCAAGAATAATTCATCTACATTGTGAAAGTCAGCCAACATGTCGACAACTAAACCTCCCAATGTGGTGTGGTGTGCAAATTTCATAAGTATGCCTTCATCAAATCATTGATAAAACTCTTGAGCAACTCAGGACCAAAGACACTCCACTGCTCACATCCTCTAAGTTTGATGTTGAACTTGTTCATTAATTATGTTCATTCAAACAGTTCCAAATCTGCCACACTAATTATTATCTAGATTTTATATCTTCATCTCATTCATAAGAACAACTTACCAAAAAAGACGGTACAGAACACCTTAGGTAAACTATTTTTATAGCAGTCCCTTCATGTGTCACTTCAGTGGCCTTGTCAAATCAATTAGAGGTAAATTTAATATGCCTTGTTCTTGACAAAACTGTTCTGATGGCTTTTAATGAGCAACATATCCTTTTCTAGAAGTTCTCAAAACACCTTTTTAATTGCTTATTCTAGAATTTGCTCAGAAATTTAAATGGAGCTCACTGGCCTATAGTTTGCCATGTCCTCCTCTGCCACTTTTTTTTCTCTCTTTTTTTTTTTAAAGCAATCAGGGTTAAGTAACTTGCTCAAGGTTACACAGCCAGTTATTTCTGGGTGTGGTGCTAAGTGTCTGAGCCCGGGATTCAATCTCCAGGTCGTCCCAACACTGGAGCCGGTGCTCTTACTCGCTGAGCCACCTGGCCGCCCCTCTCTGCCACTTTTTTGAGGGAAATTATAATTACTTATATCTTGCTCTAGTCCTGCAGCATCTCATTCCCTGGTCTTTCAAGGTTTGCTGATGGTGACTCATCAATCACACAAGCCACTTTCTTCAATGCACTGGAATATAGTTAGTTCAGGTCTAATAACCTGAATTCATGAAGGGCATGAGATTTCTTCACTTTATTCCCTTTCAGGTTCCTGTTAAACATTTGTGTCCTATCCTCCCGAGTTCAAGGGTCTTGTTTTTGGAAGAGAAGAAAAATAGGAGTTGAGTAGTTGTGCTTGCTTCCTGTTGTTTCTTATTACCATCCTATATACTATGAAAAGTAGTTCTATCCCTTCTTTGATCCTATTCTTTTCCCCAATGGAGCTTTTGAAATGCCCAGCTTTCTGTTATCCTTAGCATTCTTTGGCAGCTTTAGCTCATTCTGAGTTTTAATGGTCTTGACACTAGTCTTACGAGGCCATGGCACACGTTTTTATTCATCTTCCATTACTTCTCTTTGCTTCCATCGTTCATACATTTTTTCTAATGTTTTATTTATGTTCTCTTTTTTTAACCATCAGTTTCTCTGACCAATGACCCTTCCTTCTCCCCTCCCCTCCCAACACACACCTTCTATAGAACCACTTTTTGTGCCAAGGACAGGCAGGATCAACTAAAGGAATCCTGGACATTTCCAGCAGTTCTAACTTGAATTTTTAAAACTTCTAGGCTTTCCTATTTGCTCTCTTTGTGTTGTCTCACCTTATTGTTGTCTCCTTGAAAGCAAGGGTTGACTCATTTTTTTTCAGCAGATAGAGGGCTGGGATTGGAATCAGAGTAACTCCTCTTCCTGAGTTCAAATCTGGCCTCAGATACTTACTGTGACCCTGAGCAAGTAACTTTATCCTGTTTGCCTCAGTTTCTCATATGAAAAATGACCAGGAGATGAAAATGGCAAATGACTCCAGTATCTTTGCCAAGAAAACTCCAAAAGAGGCCACAAAGTGTTGGTCATGAGTGAAAAATAACTAAAACAACAACAACAACAAATCTCATGCACTTTGTACAAACTTTTTTTTAAGCAATTGGGTTTAAGTAACTTGCCCAAGGTTACATGGCCAGTTATTTTGTGTGGGTGTTAAGAACTGATTCTCAGTCTTCTGACTCCAGGGCTGGTGCTCTTACTCACTGTGCCACCTAGCAGCCCCACTTAGTACAATCCTTGAAACATAGTAAGCAATTACATGTATTATTAATTCCTTCATTCAAAACAAATATGTGTATTGTCAATGTGAAAAAAATTTTACATCTTTGGGGAGCTTTCTCTCCATCTGTATTTGTTACTAAAGGCATTTCCCACTTTCTTCTTCATTGGAATTACTTATGTTTACTTTTTCAGATTGTCCTTATGAGCTTCCCATCCTCCCTAGGCTGAAAATGGAATCCTATACATTTTTTTCCTGAACACTTTAAAATCTGTTTTCCTCCAAATCTAGGGTGCATGCCAGTCTATGCCTGACTTCCCTCTATTATGAGAGGGAATGATCATTTCCACTTCAGGTTCTGTTCATTTCTATTTTTCAGAGTTGATAAGACCCAGATCCACAATAGTACTTCTTCACCATGTCACCTACCCTTTGAAGGATCACTATGATCATTATATTGACTGCCCTGGTGGGGAGGGGAGACAGAGAGATATAGAGAGACAGAGAGACAGAGACAGAGAGACAGAGAGAGAGAGATCTAGCAGATGTTCTGATGATTTGTCCTGCCTTCTGTGATAGTAATGGCATTTAAAGTTCCCCCCTGTATTGGCTTGGTTTTCAAATTGATTGTGTTAAAACCCAGAGCTTGTGAATTCCACCTGTGGGATGGACTTGTTGATGTGAAAAGAAAGTCCTGAACTGGGAGGAGCTGGTGACATTGATTTGGAGAGACAAGTGAGAGGCAGAAGAACTTTTTTTTTGGAAGCAGCACCTCGCGGAGAGAGAGGCTAAGAGAATTGCTGGTGGCCGCTTTGAATTGCCCTGGACTTTTGAGACCTGCCCCCTGAGCTGCCAAGGACTGAGGAGACATGGCTGTTTTGCTGGTACTTTGTCTGTTTTGATGTTGTTTTGCCAGATTTGTCCACTGGTGAAAGACAGTCCTGTTGAAGAAGTCCTGGAACCCGGCTTTTGGTTAAGAAGCCCTGAGACTGTCCTGCAGACAGAGAGTGGATACTGTCCACTGGTGAAGGACAGTGCTGTTGTTGCAGGGGTCTGGAGACTGTCCTGCAGATAGAGTGAATACTGTCCACTGGTGAAGGACAGTGCTGTTGCAGGGGTCTGGGAACCTTTCTGTTGGTTCAGAAGCCCTGAAGAAGGATTTTCTTGTTGTATGTTTACAGAAATCCTAGGAGAGGGTTTTGCTAATGTTTTCAGGGGTTCTAGGACTGTTCTACAGACAGAGGATGAATTAATGGAGGGACTGGCAATGTATCTTGTGGCCTTGCTAAGCCTTGTCTCCCCAGGAACTAAGATTGCTGAGAACTTGCCTCCTGTCAAGATGAAGAAAAGACCTCCATTTGGGTATTAAGTGCTGTGTTTAAACTTGATGTAACTCTGGGGTAGATTCAATTGTGATCCAGGGGTGGGGAACTTTTGACCTTTTTGTGCTCTGTGATTGACCAAATGAAGGTACAGCCTAGGGGTGGAGAAGTATTTAGAACAGAGACTTTGTAATTGATTGAATGATTGGAAGGTCCTGGGGTGAGGTAGTACCTGGAGATTATTTAATCACGCTTAGTAAATGCTGTATTTGAAATGAAAAAAAAAAAGTTCTTCTGCCTCTCACTTATCTCTCCAAATCTACGTCACCAGCTCCTCCCAGTTCAGGACTTTCTTTTCACATCAACAAGTCTGGGATTAACAAGCTCTGGGTTTTAACACAATCAATTTGAAAACCAAGCCAATACAGGGGGAACTTTAAATGCCATTACTATCACATCTTCACTACTAATAACTAGCATTTATATAATGCTTTAAGATTTGCAAATCACTTTACAACGTTATCTCATTTAATTCTCACAAAAAAATATCCCTGTGAGCAAGATGTTATCTCCATTTTGTAGATGAGGAAAGTGAGGCTGATAGAAATTGTGACATGGCCAGGGTCACAGAGCTAGTAAACATCTGAGGTCAGATTTGAACTCAGATCTTCTTGACTTCAGATCAATGATGTGCTCTGTCCATTGCACCACTTAACTGCCTTCATGTCAGGCTTACAGTCTCCTTCTTGAACTCTCTATCCAACACTTCTCCTACTGTTACCCTGTAATACATTCCCACACCATTTTATTTCTCTGTCTTTCTTCACCCACATGCCTTTTATTATACTTCCTAGACTTACTTTTTGATTTCCTCACACGAGTATAGTTTCTTTCTTTTTTTTTGCTTTGTGGAGGGGGGAAGGCAGGGAAATTGGGGCTAAATGACTTGCCCAAGGTCCCACAGCTAGTAAGTGTTAAGTGTTTGAGGCTGGATTTGAACTCAGGTCCTCCTGACTCCAGGGCTGGTGTTCTATTCACTGAGCCACCTGGCCACCCTGAGTATAGTTTCTTGATACACAGAGTTGCCATGCTCTATATTTTCTCTATTTTTTCTATTTTGAATAAGTATTACCCTTTCTAAGCTATATTCCAGTCATGGATCCCATCCCATCAAAGCCATGAATTTAAACTGCCTAATTCCCCTTAACAATAATAATTATATTTGTAATGTTAGGGGTTTGCACTTTACACATATTATCTTGCTTTACCTACACAACAACTACAGATAGGAAAACTGAGGCAGACAGAAGTTTATTAGCTGGCCAAAGGTTATATTAGATAGTAAGTATCTGAAGTTGGATTTGAATTCTGATGTTCCTGACTAGAGGTTGAGCACTCTATCCACTGAGCCACCTAGCTGGCTTTACCTCATTCTTTAGACCTATCCTTTGTGCATTTGTGAATAGAAATTTGAGATTATGAGATTTCTGGCTGGCTACTCTCTTGGGTTTTGTATCCCCTGAATTACTGGAACTCTCTACTATTAGTCTTCTTATATTTTAGCTGCCACACTCTAAGTTATCTATTTTGGTAGATATATGTTGGGAGTTTTATCCTTCCTGTCTCTTTTCAGTTTAAAGGCTTTTTGGTTAGATTTATAAGACCCCAGGCAAATATAATTTTACCAGCCCTGATTAGATACACTCCAGGTCTAGTCAAGTCTATCATTTTTGTTTTTCAAACTATGGTATAGAAATCCAAATCTCAGTCTCAAACAGCATCTTCTTAATCATTTTTTTTTACTTCTCAAATCTACCTTTCTCTTCCCCAAACCTTTACCTTCCATTAGTAGGAATGATGAAAATACTACCCACAGGGGCAGCCAGGTGGCTCAGTGAGTAAAAGCACCGGCTCCAG
Organism: Petaurus breviceps papuanus; assembly: GCF_028583685.1. NCBI lineage: Eukaryota > Metazoa > Chordata > Mammalia > Diprotodontia > Petauridae > Petaurus > Petaurus breviceps. The sequence goes on from NW_027185771.1 coordinate 35,900,629, forward strand.
TGTTGGGATAACCTGGGGATCAAATCCGGGCTCAGATACTTAGCACCACACTCAGAAATAACTGGCCGTGTAACCTTGAGCAAGTTACTTAACCCTGATTGCTTAAAAAAAAAGAAAATACTATACAGGCCCTTGAGACCTACCATTAATTGTCAAAGACTTCATATATCTATCTCTGTATCTATATTAGTGCCTAGTGTTAGTTATTGTGACTTGTGAGTATTCAGCTAGGTGATGAGTTCAAGTCCCAGACTGATTCTTATTGAAAATTTGTTATGGGGATCAGAGGAGATAACATTTGTAAAGTGATTTGTAAACCTTTAAAGTGCTATATAAATGTGCACTCTTATGCCTGTTAATCTAAATTTATGTTTCTGGTTTCTTTGTTGACCCATAGGATGAATCAGAAAGGTCACTGAGTCATGAGTACTATATTCCAGTACCTGTGTGAGCACAGGTATGCCATGGCAAGTCTAAGATTGTTTATCCACCTGTAAAATGAAGGTGAGAATATTTGCACTATTCATTAGATTGTAAGTTCCCTGAGGGCAGGGGACAGTCTTTTGCCTCTTTTTGTATCACTGGCACTTATCTCAGTGCCTGTCAGATAGTAGGCACTTAATAAATGTTTATCAACTGACTATTAATTATCACCTTCAGAGGGTTATTATGAGGAAAATGTCTTGTGAATATTAAAGCCTTATATAGATGTATATGTAATTGACCAAGAACCTCCTGTTCAATATTTTTCTTTCCCCCCAGACTGGGTGTGTCTATATAGAGCTTTAACATATCCTGGGGTAGGTGAGCTGAGAAGGCATTTATTATTTCAAATACAAGGAGATGGTATTCACCTCTAGCCACACTTAGCTTACTCTAGTTTTAATCCCCCAGCCTCATGAAAGGCCTTTCCTTTGTGAAGACATCAGCCTCTTTCAGGATCTCTGAGAAATAGGGGAAGGCATCCTGGAGTGGGAGAAATGCAGAGGATTCCCTGGGCAGACATATTTTGCATAAAAATTGCAGCCTCTGATGGAATCCAGTTTGGAATGTTAATAAGGCCCATAGAGTGTGCGCTCGCTGCCCTGTTTGAGGCTAATGGCCTCCTCTGTCCCTGCTGATGGAGGAAGCAATAGGACCACATGCAATCCTCCAAAGTGGATTTGCTCCAGTGAGCCCATGTTTGCAGTGGGTTAAAGAACTCCCCCAATTTCCAAGGCTGCAGGCTATCGGCTTTGTTTCTGGTGTCTGATCTCAAGCTCCCAAGCTGAATATTTCCATATGTACCTTCTATGGTCAGAGAATGTCAAATCTAGAAGGAGGTCTTAGAGATTATTTGGTCTGATTTCACTTTTTACAGATGGGGAAACTAAGGCCCACAGATGGGAAGGAACTTATCCCTTAGAACAGGTACAAAAGGAATAAATTATGTCCTTCAGGACAAAATCTGCCTCCATATTTTGCTACTGATGATCAATTGTTGACTCCAGTGAGAGGTTCACAGGATATTTCCCCAATGCAAGTTTCTTCAATAGTACCTCAAACTTTCTTAATATACTGAAATTTAAAAATCAGACACTCTACCTGGGGGTACTTTTTCTTTTTTTTTTCTGCAAACTAATGGTTTAACATATCCATAATGGTCAACAAACAAGCATCAGGTTATACATTCTATTTAAAAGAAGTCTCATAGGCTGTGGTGTATTGAAAATAGACTGGTATGGTAGACTTGGATTCAGACCTCTGGGCTTGAACCTGATCCCATACATTTAATATATGTGTATGACCATGACTTCATTGAATTTTTCATCTCTAGTATGTGGATAATAATATTTATAATACCTCTCTCCAAGTGCTCTTTAATTCAATTCAACAAATACATTATTATTCTGTATGTATGTATGTACGTACGTATGTACGAACATATGCATGCATGCATGCATATATGTATGTAGTATTAAATACTATTGCAATTATTTATACTATTACTACAGTGCCCATCTGCTTTGACTAAGAGATCTCATTGCTATATATATATATATATATGTGTGTGTGTGTGTGTGTGTGTATCCCAAGGATATCAAAACAGAAAGGACTCATGTATAAACAATGTTCATAAACAGCACTTTTGGTGAGCAGGACTTTTTATTCTCAAAGAATTGTAAAAAAAAAGTGAGTGTTGAACCTGACATTAGTAGCACCTGAGTTCAAACCTGATCTCCAACACTTAGTAGCTTTGTGACCCTGGCCAAGTCACTTAACCTTTGTCTGCCTCTGTTTCCTCAAATGTAAAATGGAGATTGAAAACAGCACCTACCTCATAGTGTTGTTCTGAAGATCAAATGAGGTATTTGCAACTGCTTAGTACAATACTTGGCACACTGTAGGAATTTAATAGAAGTTTGTTCTTTCTCCGTACTTGGTCTCTTTCTAACTTTGTTTTCTGCAGTGTAATCTTACTTCCTCTTGTAACACACTGGAGAGTATGATCTTAGATCTTACTTAGATAATAGATTTAGATCTGGAAAAGAACCCTGAGGTCATCTGGTCTAACATCATTTTGCAAGTGAGGAAGGAAACACCATTGTCCAGAGACATCAAATAGCTTATCTTTGGTATTGGAGTAACAGATTCAAGATTCAAACCCAGGTCCTCTGATTTCAAATCAGTGTTCTTACCAATAGTAGATAGCTGCCTTGCATTTATTATGTTTGCATGAATTGATTTGTATTTTTTGTATTGTATGCATTAATTATGTATGTGTGTGCATACATATATATGCATGTATATGTATATATATCAGCTATCCAGTATGTGTGCATGTGTATGAGTGTGTGTGTATTCATTTATGTATGGAGACAGAGAGAGAGAAAGACAGACAGAGAGGAAGAAAAAGACAGACAGAGAGAGAGAGAGAAAGACAGATAGAGAAGGAAGAAAGAGAAAGACACAGAGACAGAGAAAAAGACAGACAGAGAGAGAGTGAAAGAGAGAGATAGAGAGAGAGAGACAAAGACAGAGACAGAGAGAGAGAGACAGAGACAGAGACAGAGACAGAGAGAGAGAGAGAGAGAGAGAGAGAGAGAGAGAGAGAGAGAGAGAGAGAGAGAGAGAGAGAGAGAGAGAGAGAGAGAGAGAGAGAGAGAGAGAGAGAGAGAGAGAGAGAGGGAGAGAGACAAAGACAGAGAGAGACAAAGACAGAGAGAGCGCTCTAATATTTTTGGTAGGTGTTAGGTTCTTTAGGTTTCATCCTTTAATATTGTCAGAATAACTTGCTTTAATTGTGTCTCACCAAGTTTTCCAGAGGCTTTGTTTATCCCTCTAACACTTCTTATTCTTTTATGAAATGATGCTGCTGATAATCTTGGGCCCATAGAACTTGAGGCAGAAGGGACCTTCATCTTCTACACAGGTCCAAGCATCAAACCCAGGTGCTCTGCTTCTAGAGCCAGTAAACTCTCTAAGGAACTCCTGCATTGAGCTCAGGATCATGTATGGCATTGCTGTGAGGACTGAATGAAATAATATAGGTGAGGTGATTGAAAAACCTTTATGTGTTATGCAATTGGCAGCCATTATTGTTGTTGCTGTTACTGTTATTAGTATTATTATTAAGATCTTTGAAGGAATGATTCTTTCATTTTAATCTCTCTATCATGTAGAACACTGCCTGCCACACAGTAGATATTTTGTCAGTGCTCAGTGTTTTTCCCTTTCTTTGTATTTCCAGCACTTAATACAGCATCTAGCACATAGTAAGCCCTTAATAGAAGTTCTTATATTATTATATAAGACTGAACTGAATTGAGGAAAGTGAGTAAATTAGAAAGTCCCCAAGGTCACCTCCCACTCTGTCTCTAAACCTTTTAACCCTGTGAAGACTCCCCCTTATCCCCTACCCCCAGGACAGAATGCAGGAGGAGCTATCACTCCCCCTCCACAATGAATGCTTGTTTATTTGACTGCATGGATGGACAAAGGAGTCCAACAGACCGCATCACCCCAGCTGCAAGTCCTCAGCTTTCAGCCCTCTTACAGCTTGGAATTGAGGTTAAGTCCTGGATTGGATCTCATGGAGCATTGTGCAACATCTTCCCCAAAAGTTTGAGAGATCACAGTGCATCCAGAATGGTTTGCAGAGAGTCCTCATAGCTTCTCATAGTTTTACCAGATGGAAGAAACCTGAGAGATCATCTAACCTGACCTCATATTATAGATGGAGAAACTGAGACTAGGAGAAAAGATATGAAATGACTTGTTCGCAGGTAGTAAGCTGGAGTCTACGTTTGGATTCAGATCCCTTGACTTCAGTACAAGGACTACTGCCCAGAAACCTGTACAGTTCTGAGACTCCCTTATACTTTAAGAAACAGTTAAACCAGGGGTGGGGAACCTGCAGCCGTGAGGCCACATTTGGCTTTCTAGGTCTTCAAGTGCAGCCCTTTGACTGAATCCAGACTCCACAGAACATAATAAAAGGATTTGTTCTGTAAAACTTGGGACTCAATCAAAAGGCTACATCCCAGGACCTGAAGGCCACATGTGGCCTCAAGATTTCAGGTTCCCCACCCATGAAACTGTTATTGGGGAACAGTGCAGAGCCTATGTCAAAAACTGTTAACCTTATGAATGAAGTCACTTTCAGTGCCTGTCAGTGAAGTAAACAACCATTCTTGTTTAGCAAATGTTAGCCTGTCTTCCCTGATGCTCCTCCCCTACAAAAAGGGGAAAAAAGAAAAGAAAAAGAAAGAATGAATTAATGAATGAATAAAACATTTGGTGAGCACTTATTATATGCAAGGCACTGCTAATCATTGATTAAAAAAAAGAAACAGAGAAATAAGACACACCATCTTCCCAAGGAGCTCATACTCTAGTGGAAAAGACAACAGCTATGGAAATTTCCAGCTGTAAAAGAGTAACATGATCCTTAGGGAGCAGCAGCAGAACATATGATCATGCATACTATTCTGTAATGTTGCTATTACCAGAACTCTTGAGTTCAAGGTTCTAGGCTGTCCCCATGAGGATCAAAGGCAGTGATTCTGGTTTTTTGTCGTACATGCTGCCTCCTGTCTTTCCCTCAGGGTGCCTTGCTGTTCAATGAGGCTGGCTTGTCTGCACTATGTGTGGCAGTTGGGTGGCAACTGGGGGGGGGGGGGATGGCTAGCTCTTTCTCCCAGGAGTTGCTTCCTTGGATGATGGCTGTATCTTTAAAAAAGACTTCAGTGGAAAAGGGGGTGGGGGGATTATCACTTTTTTTTCTTCTATATTCAGTAACTTGTCAATAAAGTGCTGGACAGCATACAAATTCAGGGAACTCATGGTGGGCATGGAAAACACATTGTAGTCCTGTACTGGCTCTTTAATTCTCCAGCTTCTCTCTTAACATAAAATTATAGGGGGATGCACAAAACAGAGATGCGCGGTGTGATGCTTCCTCACAATAACCGGCCAACTTTAACTCATCTCAAGTGTTATTATAAGAAATAGAATTTACTGGTATGGACTTCCATTCAATCGTGCTCCTTGCCTGTTTAATGAAATGTCATTATTCCAATACAAATCCTTTCATTCCGCAGCCTGTTCCCCCCATCCTGCTATATTTCATTTCCTGCCGTTACGTGATATTATTGCCTTTTTTCCACAGCTATTGATTTAGGTGTGTACAGTTATTACAATGCAAAATAAAACAGCTCCCCCATCCATTCTACCTTGTACTGCTGAACATTAACTTAATTTGTTTCAAATCTGCATTCGATTTGGCCAGGAAACCATTTATCTTTATGAAGAAAGTCCTCATAAAGAAGAGACTTTAGGAGATCGCTGCTTTAAAAATTTAATAGCCTTGTGTCTTAGACACTAGAAAAATGAATTAAACCTTCAAATAGTATATGTCTCAATGTAACCTTTTTGCATTCCATACTATGTTTAATTTATTATATCCTGGGAAAAGGGGTGGGGGGAGAAGCTCTGAGGACATTTCCCTCTATGTGAGTTGTTTTTACATTTCATGAATAAAAGTATCTGAATAAGGTACAAATGCTCAGAGTTAGGTTGGAAATCAGCTCACATTGACACTGACATTTGAGGTTTTGCTGGCACATGCCTAGGCTATGCTCATGTTCCCCTTCCCCATGATGCTCTGCTTACCAATAGGCAGGAAAAGGTAGATCAGCCTCTCTAGGATATGTAAAGTGAGAAGTTCTCTTGTGAGTACAGAAGACATCAACTGAGTATCAGACAGGAATAAAGCTTCCAGTGATCCCTCTACTGCTATGTGACAGTATCATTTTTATAGCCAAGGCTAGGTTCTGGGTAAAGCAGCAGTTAGCCAACAGAAAGGCCAGGCAGGCAAACTCCCTGATTGGGTGGAGGGTTTCATTTTTTCATGAATGAAATGAGTGAAGATCATTCACCCCCATGCTTTATCCTTTTAGCTCTTTCCTTTTTTATTGTCCCATCGAAATATTTAATAGTCTCCTAGGATGAAGCTTGATCTGATTGGTTAATTCTGCAATGATCAAATTATCCAAACAGGCTTTACATTGCCACTGTAGAATGATTGTCAACATTTTCAAATTTTAGAATCATATAACTTTGGAATTAAAAGGAGTATTAGAGGTTGCTGAGTTCACCCCATAGCCCTCTGAATGAATCTCTTTCTGCCACACCCCTAACAATTGAAAACTTATCCTTCACTTTTATAGAACTAAAGTGACAGAAAACTCATTAGCTATGGCGGCTTCCCATTCCATTTTTGGATAGTCCTACTTTACACAACGTTAGAGCTTGGAAGGGCATTAGATTCCAAACCTTTCATTTAACAAATGAGCCCTCAAGACATGACGCTTATCATACACTTTCTTATTTGGGGAGGAAAACTACCCCCTTTATATTTCCACCCAATGGTCTTCATTCGGTTCTCTTGAGCTAGTCAGCCCCAGTGGATTTCAATTTAGTCTCCTTTATTTTCTCTATTTTCTTCCATTGGAAAAATATACCAGCTTTAAGAGATCATTGCTCCAAAGTATGGTGTTTGTACTGAACTTATGAAATTCTGGAATATTTTCTTGATGCTTTTGATTCCTGATGAATGGGAGAGGTGGGAGGAAACTCTGAGATTCCTAGATATAAGAGCTGACAAGATGGTTTGGGTATCCTCTAAGTTGTGTGCTGTAATGGCAATGTGATATTCACATAGCCTATGGTGGCTATGAATATGCCAGCATAATTCTGAACCACAAAATATAACAGACTCGCCACATGGAAGACAGAACCAAAACATTTATTCAAACACCAGAAAGCTGAATTCCAACATCAGAAAGCCAAATCCATCATAGCAACAAAGAAATCTATACATGATAACAATATAAGGGGCACTGCCAACCCCAAGCCTTCCCCCTGCTAGGGCCTTTCCACAAATGAACACTCACAGCTGGCTGAATGCTTCCCCTCACTCCCTCAGCTCTAGCTGCTCTGACAAATTTCCTCTGGGCTCTGCTCCACCCTTCCTGTTCCACCTGTTTAGCTAGCTCCTCCTCCCACAGATTCATGTGACCCAGACAAGTCACATGGGCCTGTTAATGGATGGGAAAGAGCTTCCCATTTACATTACCATTACATGTACTCACAAGGAATTGGAAACTGAGGTGATGCCTGTGAATTGGGAAAAGACTGAACAAGTTGAATGTAATGTCTATTGTGCCCTAAGAAATTATGAGCATGTGGATTTCAGAAAAATCTGGGAAAACTTACACAAATTGATGCAAAGAAAAGTGAACAGAACTAGGAGAACATTGTACACTGTAACAGAAACATTGTATGATGATCAACTATGACTGACTTAGCTCTTCTCAACAATACAATGATTCAAGACAATCCCAAAGGTCTTGTGAGAAAAATTCATACCCAGAAAAAGAACTGATAGATTATGAATATAGATCAGTGCATACTATTTTCACTTTAATTTTTTGTGATTTTTTTTCCTTTTGATTTGTTTCTCCTTTCACAGCATGATTAATATGGTAATATGTTTTACATGACTGCACATGTATATAACCTATATCAAGTAGCTTATCAACTTGGGGATGTGGCGAAAAAGAGAGGGAGAACATTTGGAACTCAAAAGTTTTAATTGAATGTCTAAATTTGTCTTTACAGGCAATTGGGAAAAATAAAATACTATTAAAATAAGTTATGTGCTTGCAAAATTGTGCAAGATGGGGCTGGTATCAAACAAGAAATTCTAGTATTAGATCGTGAACAGATGAATTATTAACTTATTTTCTTACCTAAACCCTACCCTTCTACCTATCTACCTCACACAACTGTTGGAAGAAAACAAAGTCTTGTGTTCAGTTTCAGGGACAACGGTTAAAAAGGACATCGTTAACCTGGACAGTGTTTGGATAAGGCCAGCATGATGGTGAATAGCCTGTAGTTTGTGTCAATATGAGGATGGACTGAAAGAAATTAGGGATGTTTACTCTGGAGAAGAGAAAACTTAGAGCAATATGGGGACTGTTTTTAAGTATATGTGAAGGAGGGATTGGATTTGATTCAGGCAAATATGGAAGAGTCTGAGAATGCCAACTTATATGGATTCAAAGAACTGATTGTTAAATTTTTAGTTTAAACATTTACCCTGGGAAAATTGGAAAATCAAGGCTTGATTTATTATTTTGTTGATTGTCTATACCTAAGAAAGTGATGGGGAAAATATCAAGGATGTAGATCAAACTTACAAGTGTCATGCATACATTTTTTTCCAGAGAGCCAATTGTTTGTTTGTTCATTTTTTTTTTTTTGCTTTTTTGGAGGGGAGAGGGCAAGTCAATTGGGGTTAAGTGACTTGCTCAAGGTCATATGGCTAGTAAGTGTTAAGTGTCTTAGGCCAGATTTGAACTCAGGTCCTCCTGACTCCAGGGCTGGTGCTCTATTCACTGCACCACCTAGCCACCCCAGAGAGCCAGTTGTTAAACATTTACTGGGACATGACTGACAGAACTCAGATCAATGGACAGAAGTTACAATACTAATTACTAATAATTAGAGCTGCCCAAAAGTGGAATGAACTGGCACTAGAGGCACTAGATTGCCCTTCCTTGGAGGTCTTCAAGCAGAGGTTGAATGATAACCACTTGTTGAGTACATTACAGTTGAAGGTGCTTTTATATATGGACTGAACTAGATAGCCACTGAAGTTTCTTTCAATACTCAGATCTTATGATTATATGAATTCAGTTTAATTCAAGCCAATAAATGCTTGGTCAGTGCCAATTATTGAGAAGACCCTATGTTGGAATTGGTCTAAGGGATTCAATGTACATTTAACCTCAGTTTACTTCAGCTTCCCCAACTGTGAAATAGGAATAATAATAGCACCTTCCATCCAGATTTATCATGAAAGACAAATGAGATAATATTTGTAAAGTACAAAGCACAGTACTTAGCATATAACAGGTACAATGCCATATTGTCGCCATCATTATTATTACAAAAGTCTTAGTGTAATTTTATGTATTTATTTATTTTTTGAAGTGGGGGGAGCCAAGGTAGTTAAGTGACTTGTCCAAGGTTACACAGCTAGTAAGGGTGTCAAGTGTTTGAGGTCAGATTTGAACTCAGATCTTCCTGACTCCTGTGCCACCTAGATGCCCATGTACTTTTAAGCATAATAGTTTAAAACTGCACTAAGATTTCAAGGATAGCCTATGTTTTGAAAGTACTTTTTATATTCTTTTAGTACTTTCTAAAGAAAGTAATTCTACATCACAACTTTCTTCATCGTGGTCTCGATATGTCAGAGGTCAGCATAAGAAATTAAATGAGAACTTTTGGTGGAGTTTTGTAGAAGCTGCAAATGACACATAAAGGCCAGCAAATGATGCAGCATCTACGACCAAATACTTAACTCAAAATTTTTAATAACATCTTGTAAACACCTCGTAAAAAAAGGGGGAAAAAACTTTTTCTCTGGTACAAAGAGAGGGTCAAGAAATTTTACATGAATTTTCCAGATCTTGGGGTCACAGTGCCCCTAACCCCCATGATGTCAAAGGGATAACTGTACTTTATAGCCCCACTATTCTTTTCATTTATGAACTGGAAAATGCTCTTACAAATGGAAGAGATGGGATTAAAAAATAACCTAATACTGGCTTCAACTTGAATCTCCTTTCCAAACAGCCACTGTCTTATCAGTGATCAACTCCAAATATTGATCCATTAATGATATAACTCCAGAAGAAAAAAAAAAACGGTAACCTCTGAAAAGCAATGGTGACCTAAAAGATAGCCTTGGATAGAAAAATCCTGGTGCAAATAAAGATCTCCAAATCAGAAATACTTCTCTACTACAAGTGGAGGTGTTCTTCCAGCCTTCATTAAGTAGAGGGCTGGGTTGTGAAGGCAGCACTCTGAACTGATCTTCAGGAGCATGGTTCCCTCCCTCCTTCTGGATTGCTGTCCCATCTCTGCCCTTTTGGAAGCAGATCTATGCTAAGGTGAGGGCTCATTAACATTCCCCTCATGGCCCACCCTCTGTCTAATTAAGCTGCCTGCTGGATTGACCAGGTGGGACTTGCTTTTTGCAATCTCAGCAGGGGCCTTGCAATGCAAGGGTGAACATTTCACCTCTGGCTGACTGTGGCTAGCCCAAGATTTATCTCCCTCTGCCCTCCCCCATCACAGTGAGTCTGAGAAAGACAAGACACTTTCCTTTCTCACCAACCAAGATTTTTGATGGTCTCTTAAGTCCCAATATTATATGTAACATTTTAAAGAAGAAAAACCAAAACAAAAATACTGATTCATGCTTCTGAGGTTGGGTTGGCATGGCTCCCTGTCCTCAAACCTGCTACCCTCACCAGTACTGTCACCAGAATGGCCATTCTAGTATGCCCTTGGATGCCTAAAGATGCTGGAACATGTTCAGTGACATTGTGACATTTGTGTACTGTTTAATTTGTAACTTGCTGAAGGGGCTGGGATAGATGATTTCAAATACATCCTTCTGACATTCTGTGTTCCAAGTTCTTAGCTCCCTCCCGACTCTAATATTCTATGTTCTGAAGTTTCTCCTGATTTGATTTTTATTCGATTTTCGTTCAGCTCTGACAACTTGTGTTCTCTCTCCTCGTGTTCCTTATGGCTCCTTTATCATCCGGATCTATTTCCCATCCAAAGTTTCTTCACATGGGTCTGAAATGCAAGATGTAGCTCCCCTAAATGCTAGACTTAGACTTCCCTCTGTTGATTATATTAATAAATGCTAACAATAGCTAGCGTTTATAGACTACCCGTTATGTGCCGGATCCTGGCCTAAATGCATTACAAACGTCCTCCAATTTCTCCTGCATATGGCTTGTTTGCACATGGTTGTTCGCATGTTGTCTCCCCCCTCACACTTGTGATCTCCCTGGGAGGGAGGACTTTTTTCTTTTTTGTTTTTCTCTACTTCCTCGGTACTTAGCACTGTGCCTGGCACATAGTAGATACCGACTAAATGTTTATTGTCTTGACTTGTCTGCATCTGATTATTAGCATGCTGAGCCATGATAATATCTAGGAGGAAAGATCTACTGTAACTTTGGAGTCTTCTTATTTCACAACTGTCAATCAACAAGCAACAATCTAACCCAGTTAGAAAATATGACTTAAGTCTGAAAGGAATCCAGGCATTCTATCTAAGAGACAGAGATGAATCCCAGCACCTTACACAATGCCTAGGATATCATAGGTGCTTAATAATTGCTTATTGAGAAGGGAGGATGGGACATCAGAGAGAAATGGGAGCTAAATTAATTCATTAAGTCAGGGTCTAATCCCAGAGTCATTTGTTCCAATGCTAGTCCTGCACTGTGTGCCTCCCACGCAAGCTAAGGGTGTCAGCTCCAACTTCTGAGGATAATGGAATTCCAGAATCTCAGAGTTGAAAGGGGTTTTAGGAGTCATCAAGTTCAACCCATGCTGGGACAGGAAGCTCCTTTACAACATACCTGTTGAAACCTTCTAATGACTCACTAGCTAATGAGTCAGCCCTTTCCACATTTGGAGAATGCTCTGATTTCTTTGGAATATATTTCTTTCTCTCTTCAACATTGACCTGGTTCTAGCAAAACCTAGTTCTGCCCTCTGGGACCAAACAGGAAGTATCTGGGCCCTTTTCCATATTACAGCTCTTCAGATGCTTGAATCATGCTCATGGTATTAATCTCTTGTCTAGGCTAACTCTTCCTAGTTAACTATCAACTTATCCTCATGATCTTGAGAGCTATCATCATCCTGGTTTTCCACTTCTGGACACTCACCAGCTTACCAATGTCCTTCCTAAAATGGGGTTTCTGAATGTGATACTGCAGATGTAGTCTGATGGGATGAGCACCTACTTTATTCTAGACACCATGCTTCTTTATGAATGTATAATTGAACTCTGACGGGCATATCAGCTTGCTTGGCTAATGCCACCACCATGTGGGAAAGGCTAGGGAGTCTGTTTCCAGAGAGTAATGATCACATATAATGGAGTGTTGTATAGAGATCAAGTATGTGTAGATACTGTGTAACTGATTCTGGTCTGCTAGACACTTGATGCCAATCCTTTTGGATTGGCTCCAGAATTAGAAATGGGGAGGGAAGGAGTACTCAAAAGATTCTATTTGACTAGACTATTTCCTTGACATGTTCCTGATTCCTTGATGCCCAGATGTGGGAGAGAGGGAGGGAGAAAGACAGAGAGACAGAGAGAGAGAGACAGACAGAGAGAAACAAAGAGAGAGAGACAGAGAGAGAAGAGAGACAAAGATAGAGAGACAGAGAGAGAGAGAACAATTCTGTGAACAGTAGGGGTATCAACCTCCGCATCTGTGAATACAAGGCTTACTTTTGATGGAATCCTAATAAAGTTGTCCCAATTCCCAATATTCTAACTATCTTATAGGCCTACTGCCCCTACCTAGTCACTCTCCCCTGTCCCCACGACATACCCCTGTCAAAGGGTTTTTCTGTATGCATAGTGGGTAATTTCATGCACTGTTCCACTGAGGCTGGGCTCCCCCCCCCCCCCCTTACCTAATCCATTAACAAACCTTTCCTGCCTTTTTAATAGTCATAATTTCTATGTAATTGCATCTTTACCCTATGAAAATCTATCTTGCTCTCTCTGAAGTTGCTGGTTCCTCTTGGAATTTAGCCCACTTCACGAGAGGTGCCAATCTCAATAAATGTCTGTACTTAGATCAGAGGTGGTCTGACTGAATTCTTTGAGACGGTTCCACCATAACACTTCTTTGCCTCAGTAGTTTTTGTTGTTGTTTTCAATTTTTGGTTATTTTGGGGGGTTTGCTTCGTTTTAGGTGAAGAAGATTGGTGTTTGTGAACCTCAAGAGGTCAGGAGAATAAGCTCCCCAAGGGCTGGGTGAAGATTCTATGTTGTGCTTTGCATCTGGTCCAACAATAAGGCCCTGAAATGAAGGAGCTGCAGGATCCCATCTACCGGCGGCTGAAATAGGGAGTCATCCAACAGGTGATTTTTCTTTTAGCCTTGTTCCTGGCAGATTGTAGTCACTTAATAAATGCTTATTGAGGGGCGGCCAGGCAGCACAGCGAGTAAGAGCACCAGCCCCAGTGTCGGGATAATCTGGGGAATCGAATCCGGGCTCAGATACTTAGCACCCACCCAGAAACATCTGGCCATGTAACCTTGAGCAAGTTACTTAACCCCAATTGCTTAAAAAAAAAAAAGAAAAGAAACATGCTAATTGACACATGTGGATATGAACTTGGGAGGGCTGATACTATGTGGAAACTGTGTTAAGTCTCAATTCAGTCTTTCTAGGGCCCAAGGTGGTATAGGGAAAAGTGAGCCCTCCCAGATATTGGCAGCAAATGTTTGAACTTATACTTTTGCTGTCTTTGAAATAAATGTCCATTTGGAATACTATTGTGCTATAAGAAATGAGGAGCAGACGCACTTCATAATAACCTGGAGAGATTTATTTAAACTGATGCTGAGTGAGGAGAGCAGAACCAGGACAACTTTGTACACAATTACAGACACAATGTATGTGTGATGGCTAGCTTTGATAGACTGGGTTCCTCTCAGCAATGCAAGGTTATAAGCCAACTCCAAAATATTCATGATGGAAAGAAATATCCATATCCAGAGAAAGAATTACAGAATCTGAATGCAGATTGAAGCAAACTACTTTCCCTCTTGTGTTTTGCTTCATTCCTTCTTTCTTGTTTTTCACTCCATTGGTTATAATTCTTTACAACTTGACTAATGTTTAATGTGAAGGTATTGGTAAAACCTATATTGCATGCCACCATGGGGGCAGCAGGAGGGAGAAGAAGGAGGGGGAGAAAATTTGGAACTCAAGGGATTGTGGAACTCAATGTTGTAAACTAAAAGTAAATAAATAATTTTTTAAAAATGTCCATTTGTAAGAGCTAATTGATGTTAACTGGTTAAATGGAACTTGGACACCAGTCCATTAGTCACTAGCAGCTAACAGTGGGAACTCAACACACCAGAAATGGGGGCTCAAGCTGATAGAATTAGAAGAAAATATATCCCCAATCCTCAGGGGTACCCCTAGGGCCTGAGGGGAAGATATAGCCATTCTCACACTGAGAAAGTGAAGCCAGAGAATTGCTAAATGATTACATTAGCTTTTTTTTTTTTGGCTGACCTGTCAGGCTGCTAACTTCTATTGTTTGCAGAACACTAAAATTCCCAGATCTTTTACTCCCCAACTGGTGTCTAGCCATGTCTCCTGTATCCTATACTTATGAAGATTTTCACCTCAACTGAATACACATTTTGCTATCTTAATTTTATAGCTTTCATCACTCCTATCTTTTTTGCTGAGCAATAACATTTGCATTCTGAAGTTAAAATCATCCAGGGCAGATACCAAAGCTTTAGAGGCATAGCTCAGCTCATTGCTTCAGAAGGTAATGATTCCTCCAGACTTGAGGCAATGTTTCCCCTGGTGGGAGATGGTTTCAGTCACCTTGGCTTACTAAATCTTGTGAGTCAAGTGATGGGAAAAGGAGACCTTAATCTACTATATTTTCCATCTTCAACCAGTGAAGCTATTGTCTTGGGTTTGGGATGAGAGGGTGGTAAGGTCGTGTCAAGAACTCAGGTCTTTCTGGTGCTGGGGCCCACATCTATCTACTGCACCATGCTGCTTAAAAATAATAGCACATTTATATGAAGCTTTTTTGATTCCCAAAGCACTTTCTTCACAGACACTCAATGAAATAGAATTAGATTCAGCTTAACGTTAAAGAACCTTGAGTAAGGCCCCTCACCCCCAATGAAATAACTTTATATTTATATATAATTTATGTTTTCTATGATCACATTCTTCCCCTCCAATAGAATGTAAACTCTTTGAGGGCAAAAAGTGTAACCCTAGCACTTAGTAAAGGGCCTAAAGCATAGTCATAATTATAATTGAAGCAGCTAAATAGTATAGTGGATAAAGTGCCAGCCCTGGAGTTAGGAGGATCTCAGTTCAAATCCAGCCTCGGACACTTAGTAGCTGTGTGACCCTAGGTCAATCACTTGACCTTATTTGCCCCAGTTTCCTCATCTGTAAAATGAACAGGAGGAAGACATGACAAACTACTCCAGTATCTTTGTCAAGAATTCCACAAATGGGATCTCAAAGTCAGACATGACTAATTGACTAAACAATAAAAATTATTATAAAATAATAACATATGTACTCTATGAATAAATGCATATATATACAAATACATACATAGATAAATATTTTTAAGTTTTGCAAAGCACTTTAGATATCTCATTTGATTCTCACAACAGTGATACATGTTATTTTCCACACGAGGAAACAAAGTTTGAGAGAGAATTAGTAAATGACTTGTTACACAGCAATCAGGTGTCTCAGCTCAGATTCAAATTCAGGTCTTCCTGACCCGTAAGTTCAGTGTTCCAATACACCACCTCTTTACCTATAAGTAGGAACCCAACAAATGCTTGTTAAGTGAATGCCTATGCTCCCAAATCTCATTCCTCACTGGCACACCTGTTCCTCCCATCAAAACAACTCCTATCTCCCCTGATAGGGCCAATAGAGTGGTGGCCCTCATGGAGTCAACCTCCAAATGTGGCAGTCCCCCAGCTGCCCCTCTTCGGGCTCACAGACGTGTGTCTTGTTATTTGCAGTTCCTAATATTTTTATTATTTAGATGCAAATCCATCGCACATAATAAATTCCCTCTCTCTCCAAATGCAATCGATTTGAAAAGCACGCAAGCAAAAACTAACTAAGCCCTGACAGTCTTTGCAAGTGTCTATGACAGGGAAGACTTAAGTGGCTGTAAGCTATTTCCCCCGCTGTCAAGCTGCCAGATGATTTCCCCTCCACAAACACATGCCCATACAGCCTGACTAATGCTTGCCTTTTTGGACATATGTGAGCAAATAAATGTAATTACGAGCAAGATGTAATCACAATTGCTTTACTATTAAAGCGGCGGTACACTCTCAGAGTTTACTTAACAATGTATGCAGAGGGATGGAATTGCTCACTTCTCTCCCAGGAAGAAAAACAGCCCCCAAGTATGGCCCCTTTTTTATAATATATCTGTGAAAACACAACATTTAAATGCAGAATTTGACTTTCCAAGTATCATACCCCAAAACCTTTTAACAAAAACAGCAGGGAGAGAAAGCTTTTTAAACCATGATACTCCATGAAGGATTATGAAAATGGAGGTCAATGCTGAAAACAGAATTGCAAATACAATGAGAAAAGCTTCTCATATGTGTAAATACATGAGGAAAATGTATCCTTCTCTGGTTTTGCTACCAGAGGATCCATATAGGTTCCTGGAAGTGGGGGTGGAGGAGATGGAAAGAGGGGGAGAGAAGAGACAGAAAGAGAAGAAACCACCATAGCCAAATGGATACATTCTGAGTGATGTGTCCTGCTGATAGCCGGAGAAAATGGCCACCGGCTTCCCGTGCTTTCCCTGTCTGCTAGTAGATGAGGCGGAAGAAGGTAGATACACTACTCAGCAGATTCTTTTTATTTGGGGACTAGACAATGGGAATGCAATGTCAGAGCGATGGCTCCAGCCTGATGCTAACCCTGAGAGAAAGGCCAGGCCTAGCTGAATGACACCACAGGCCATGGGCACATCAAATTTGATCTGGTGGTTCACAGTCACATTCAATGTCCTGATTTAGTAATGAAGAGCACAGTGGGCAAAATGATCAGATGGGCATGCTATGGGGGTGACTATGAGGCATAAAGAGGGTCCAAAATCCTAGTGAGGGACTATCTCTGCTCCCTACAAAAGGGCAGATTGTACACTGGCTATTCCATTAGTTTATTTTGCTTATTTGTATCCCAGAGGAAGAGAGGTGGAGTTGTAAGGGATGGTCATAAGCAATTTATTCAAATAAATTCAACATTTACAAAATAATTACTGTGTACAAAGTACATGCCTGACCTGTCCTTGAGGCCATTCAACATGAAGAATGAAAGTCCTTCTAAAGCCAAGCTTAGTGCTCTATATAAGACATCACTCAACCTCTAAGTATGCACTTAACACATGTCTGTTTAATGAATGCTTAACGAAGAAATGAATGAATGGAGGAACCAGGTAAAAAAGATTTCTAAAACCCTGGGGATGAGTGGGGACTAGGAAAGGTCTCCTTCTCAGAGTCGTACTTGGAACTGAGCCTTGAAAAAAGCTAAGAAGACTAAAGGGGTAGATATGAGAACAGAGCATATTCTAGGCATGTGGGGCACCCTTTGCCAAGATATAGAGGGAAACGAAATGGTAAATTTTGGGAATAGAACATAGACAGTTGTGTCCAAAATGTAGAATACACACAATGGTGGGAGTGGGAAACAGTGGAATAATTCTAGAAAGGTATATGGGAGCCAGATTGTAAAGATATCTAAATGCCAAGGTAAGGAGTTTGGGTTTTTTTCCTAGAGGGAATAGGGATTCATGGAAGCTTTGTTTTGTTTGTATTAGGGGACTGGCATAGTCTGATCTGTGCTTTAGAAGTAATTATTTAGCAGTTATATGGATCAGGAATTGGAAAAGGGAAATAGTCACTGGAGGGAGACCAATGATAAAGCAACTGTCCAGTTAAGAGATAATGATGGACTCAGTGGGGGAAGAGATGATGAGTGAAAAGACAAGGACAGTGCAAGAGATTTTCAGGAAGAATCAATAAGGCTTGGCAACTCATAGGAATGGGATACTAGGAGAGTAAAAGGTAGAGAATGACCTCATTGTTGAGAACCTCAGAAACTGGGATGATGGTAATACCCTCAACAGAAATAGGGAAGATTGGAGGAGTGGTGACAATAAATTGAGTTTTGTACGTGGTGAGTTCAGGATGCCCATAAGATTTCCATGTGGAGATATCCAGTATTCTCATGGCCCAGCATTGACTTTGATGCCTTAAGGTGCAATAGAATATTTCAGCGTGCTTAGTTCATGTGTCCTCCTTCATGATACCCTTCCTGATCTTCTCTCTCTGGGGACTCTCACATTTGCTGCTTCGGACTTTACATAGCTCTTTGTCCCACACCTCTGAAGTGTACTTATTACATGGTTTTATGTAGTATAATTACTTGTTAATGTGTCATATAGTCCTCCTTTTAACCTTTGAGCTCTAGGAAAAGGCAATACTCATATTGAGCAAGTATTTTCTTGTATTCATTGCCTAATGTGAATGCAGGTGCTACTTGTTTTGCTTCCCCAGGAAAGGTTCCTCTGACCAAATGGTGATATTTCAATAGTATTCACCCTCACTTGGATGCTACTAAATCTGTTCACCTGTATTCTCCTGTAGACAATCTTTGAAACCATGGATCTCCTGGCCTTGGTAATAGTAAACCTTGGTAGATGGAGCCAAATCAATCATATATGCACACTTTTTTTCTTTAAAAGAGGGCTATGCTTTTATTGGACTTCTAGGATTAAAGAAGACACCAATTAATGTGGAAATATTGTAACTCAGATCAGATATGTGCCTTTTAAACCTTCAAGTATTATATAATTATCTGATATTGTTGTAGTTTTGTTTTGTTTTTCTTAGACCTGTAATTAAATTTATATATGGAGTTTCTAGTGAGGAAACACTTTTGGTAACGCAGATTGGCACATCAGTTTTGGGAGTTAAGTGATTTGCCCAAGATAACACAGCTGGTAACTGTGTCAAGTGCCCAAGGCCACATTTGAACTCAGGTCCTCCTAACTTCAGGGCCAGTGCTCTATTCACTGTGCCACCTAGCTGCCCCGATTATTTATTTTTTAATTCAGTTTTATTTTATTTTAGTTCTCAAATTCTCTCCTCATCTCTCCCTCCAATCCCACTGAGAAAGCAAAGGAAACCAAACACAATAAAAACAGGCATAGCCAAGCACAACAAATTCCCACATTAATGATATCCAAAAAAGTCAAATTTATTGACAACTATTCTGTAACTTCTAGTCTTGCTTTGGGAAACTAGATTGATAAGTGACTTGTCCAAGGTCACACAATCAGTATATGTCAGAGCAAGGATTTGAATTTTGGTCATCCTGACTCAATCATAATGCTCTCTTTGATTGCTAGATGACCTTTCTCAGTAAGGCCAATCCTTCTATCTGCATACTTAAGCCCTTCCTGTCCTATCTTCTCTAATAGTGTGCCTGTATGATCATTCCCACTGTTTCCAATCTTGAATTTCTCCCTATCTACTGTTTCTTCCCTTACCTATAAGAATGTTTGCATGTGTAGTTGCTGTGCTAAATCCATTCTTCTTTTCTTAGTCAAACTCCAAGAAAAAAACCATCTATTCTTGTTGCCTCAACTTTCTTTTCTCTTTTAACAATTTGCATTCTCATCTATGACCCCATCACTCAACGTAAGCTCCTGTCTCCAGTTACAGGTGCTTTCCTACCTTTCCTATTGGACAAACCTGACTGTCTTTCCTCAGTCCTTATCTTTTTTTAATTCAAATTTTAATTTATTAATTTGTTTGTTTCCTTTTAGTTTACAGGATTCAATTCCACAATTCCTTGAATTTCACATTTTGTCCCCCTCGCCCCCCCCATGGCGTCTTATAATCAAGTATAGGATCTGTAAATACTTTCACATTATACAATGGTCAGGTTATAAGGATGGATTATACCAGCTGGAGTGAAAAATGGTAAAGAGGACATAAAATCAAATAAGAGAACGAAAAAGATCAGGTATTTTGCTTCCACCTGGATATAAATTTAGTTCTTTCTAGTTCTTTCTCTGGATGCACGTTTTTCTCTCCATCATGCATCTTTTGGGATTGACTTATATCCCTGCATTGTTGAGAAGAGTCCAGTCTATCAAAGTTGGTCATCACACATACGTTGTGTCTGTAATTGTGTACAAATTCCTCCTGGTTCTACTCTTCTCACTCAGCATCAGTTCTTTTAAGCCTCTCCAGGTAAATATGAAGACCGCCTGCTCCCCGTTTCTTATAGCGCAATAATATTCCATAACATGCATATACCACAACTTGTTCAGCCATTCCCCAATTGATGGACACCCCCTTAATTTCCAATTCTTTGCCACAACAAAGAGCTGCTATAAACATTTTTGTACATATGGGTCTTTCTCCCATTTCTATGATCTCTTTGGGATATAACCCTAGGAGTGGTATTGCTGGATCAAAGGGTATGAAAGTATTTATAGCCCTTTGGGCATAGTTCCAGATTGCTTTCCAGAAAGGCTGGATCAGTTCACAACTTCAGCAACAACGCATTAGTGTTCCAGTTTGCCCACATCCTCTCCAGCATTTGTCATTTTCCTGTTTTGTCATCTTAGCCAATCTGACTGGTGAGATGTGGTACCTCAGAGTTGTTTTGATTTGCATTTCTCTAATCAATAGTGAATTAGAGCATTTCTTCATGTGCTTATAGATAGCTTTAATTTCTTTCTCTGAAAATTGCCTGTTCATATCCTTTGACCATTTATCAATTGGGGAATGACTTGTATTCTTATAAATTTGACTCAGTTCTCTGTATATTTTAGAGATGAGTCCTTTGTCAGAGACATAGGTTGTAAAGATTCTTTCCCAATTTCCCACCTCCCTCCTAATCTTGGTTACATTGGCTTTATTTGTACAGAAACTTTTCAATTTCATGTAGTCAAAATTATCCATTTTACATTTAATAATGTTCTCTAATTCCTGTTTCGTCATAAAGTCATTCCCTCTCCACAAGTCTGATAGGTAAACTATAAGTCAACGACTACAGTAATGTATTGTTTGATAAACCCCCAGACCCTGGTTTTTGGGATAAGAACTCACTATTTGACAAAAATTGCTGGGAAAACTGGAATATAGTATGGCAGAAACTGGACATAGACCATTATCTAACACCATATACCAAAATCAAGTCTAAATGGATTCATGATCTAGGTATAAAGGTTGATACTGTAAGCAGTCCTTATCTTTTTTGACTTCTTCGCAACATTTGACAGTTAGCTATCCTCTTCTGAATGTTCTCTATTCTCTGGGTTTTTCTCTCCTGGACATCTTTCTTATTCTCCTCTTATCTGACCACTCCTCAAAATCTTTTCCTGGCTTAACATCCATTGACACCCCATAATTTTGGGGATACCTCAGGGTACTCTTCTCTCTGTGCTATATAATTTGCCCAATTGATCAGTTTCCTTAGGTTCAATAATAACCTCTGTGAAGATGATTCCCAGAGCCATATATTCAGCCTTGGTCTCTCTCCTATACAGTTATATGTCCCCTTTTTACCACTTTCATAGCCACCGCCCTAGCACAGACCCTCATTGCTTCTTGTCTGGACCATTGAAATGGCCTTCTGATTGGTCTCCCTTACTCCAGAATCTCCCCACTCCAAGCCATCCTCCCCTGCACAGCTGCCAATATAATTTTCTTAAAGTATAGGTTTGACCAGGCTGCTCCTCTGCTCCAGAACAACAAATGCCTTTCTGTCCCTTGCAAGTGATACTCCATTTCCTCCCCATGAACCTTTGTCCTGTGTCTGAAATGTTTTCCTTTTACACCTCATCCTATTAGAATCCCTTAATTCAAGGCTCAACTTGAACACCACCTTCCATATGACTCCTTTCCCGACCCCTCCAAATACTAATTCCTTTCCTCAGAACACTACTTTTGTATTTTTTAAAATTATGCTGAATATGACAATAATAGTAAAAGTGCCTTATGTTTATAAAGCGCTTGCTATGCATCAGGCATTATGCTAAGCACTTTAAAATTTTATCATATTTGATCTTCACAACCTTGGGAGGTAGGGGTTATTATTACACACATCTTACAGATAAGGAAACCTAGGGAAAGAGAGATTAAGTGACTTGTCTTGGGTCACTCAGCTAGAAAGTATCTGAGATCATATCTGAATGCAGGTCTTCCTGACCCTTAGGCCTGCATTCTATCAACTGTACCACTTAGCTTCCTCTGAGTATGAATAAGAAAAGGAGTCTACAACCCTAAGTCTCCCAGGACTGACTCCTGTTACATGATGCTGGTATGCTTAAGGCTTGACAGCATCCATGCCTAGTTAGAACTGAGTAAGCCTTCCTGGTTAATCTTTAGAGAACTTCTTTTGTGCTGCTGGCTCATGTTCCTTGATCCTATCACCCCATCAGCAATGTCACAGCTGCCACAATATGTCCTTTGTAAAGTCCTGTGTAAACTCTAGACATCAGAATCTCTGAACTTTCAAATGAAACGCACTTCCCACTGTACATCTTTGGGCCATAGTGCATGTTGTCTAAGGTAAATATTAGGGTAAGGAAGGCTGCATGTGACTCTATTTGTCCATCTGCCTATTCCTTTCTATCCTATGAGTATCAATAATAAGTATCAAGAAACCATTTTGACCCACCCTTTTGTTACTGTGTACCAGCCATTGGAACACCCCTCTAAATGATGTGAATATGTGTACTTCTGTCTCCATTGATAGAATATAACCTCCTTGAACGCAGGGGCTGTTTCAGTCTCTCTCTCTGTATCCTTAGTTTCTAACATAGTGCCTAGCATACAGTAGATATTTAATAAATGCTTGTTAATTGATTATTCTCTAAACAATGATAATGAAAATTCTTCTTGTCAGTCTCCTGGGGGGGAATTTATTTGTGTCCAACACAACTCTACCAAAAATATAATAACATTGTTTTTTTATCTGTTTCTTTTTTGGAAAAGACAGAATGTATCCAGAAAGAGGATAGTGGTAGAGTAGAAGATGCCTTTATCTTCCAGCCAATAATTTTGCAAGCAAAGCAATCCAGGAGAAATGCCTATCAGCCTCAAAAGCTCAGCAGGTATTTCAGTTGTCCAGTTAGAACAGTTGTCATTTTTTATCCCATTTATTCCTCCTGGTCAAAGGTCTCACTCTTCTCACCAGGTCACTTACTCCCTATCAAAGGTTTGAAAGCTTTAGTCCTCTGCTTATGTAGAAGTAATCTGAACCAACCTCTTCCATCTAAACGATGCCCATATCTCAACAAAGACCAAGAAATATCAACCTTACTACTCAGATGTTGGTAAATATCATAAAAGCATAGAATTTTGACCTGGAAAAATCTTCAAGATTAACTAGCCTAGTCCCTTTTTTATAAATGAGGAAACCTGGGGCGGGC
Source organism: Petaurus breviceps papuanus (assembly GCF_028583685.1). Classification (NCBI taxonomy): domain Eukaryota; kingdom Metazoa; phylum Chordata; class Mammalia; order Diprotodontia; family Petauridae; genus Petaurus; species Petaurus breviceps. The sequence continues at coordinate 35,924,293 of NW_027185771.1, forward strand.
AGGTGGCTCAGTGAGTAAGAGCGTCGGCCCGGCATCAGGAGACCCGGGATTGATTCCAGCCTCAGATACTTGGCACCCACACAAAAAATAACTGGCTGTGTAACCTTGAGCAAGTTACTTAACCCCAATTACTTTAAAAATAAATAAATGAGGAAACTGAGGAGTTCTGGAATAGGGGAAATTACTTATCAGAGGTTATACATGTTGCAAGTATGAAGTAATCAAGATGAAGATTAAAATCCAGATTCTCTTAACGCTTAACCTAGTATTCATTTTATTATACCTCAGTGTCTCTGGGGATAATTCCTATGAAAATAGGCACATGAAAAATATCAGGTTTACATAAGACAAGCTCATCTGTATAAACTCAGCCCAATTCTGCGTCTATCAGATACACAGTGAGGAACCAAATCAAGGTAGTAGAAGCTTAGGAAAGAGCTATCTAGCCAATATTTACAGGACAGAAAATAGCAGAATTATCACAGAATTATAGGATCTTGGAGTTAGAAGGGACCCCATAGACTATCTAGTACAGATTCTGCTTGATAATCTCCAGTGAGAAAGAATCCATCATCATCTGTACCAGTAATGAAAGGAAAAGATAAAAATATACATGTGTGAACCATACATCAACTGAAGCCACTTAACGTATCACTCAGCTAGTTGCCTTTATGCAGGGACAGACTTACTATAGCGCAAGCATTTGTTTTTGTATGGTTCATAAGTTAAGGGTGTTTTTTTTACATTTTTTAACACAATAAAACTTAATATTAAAATGTAAAAATCATCCTTAACTTGTCAGCCTGTACAAAAGCAAATTTGACCTCCAGGTCATAGTTTGCCAACCTTTGCTCTGATGAACCTATGGTCTCCTCAATATGAATACTTCCTTTTGTAATACAGATTTCAGCCTATCCATAACTGATCATCCTGTTCAACTCTTGTCTATGTCATCCCATCAATTCATGACAGGGGTCACCCAACGTACTGTGAGCCTTACTTTCTCTTAACATTTCAAGTACACTAATGAAGCACCTAAGTTGTGCAATAATTCTCCTTTAATCTTGCCATGTGACCAGCTTTTCCACTTTCCCACTCAATGTTTCTTTTACTCTGTCTCTCCTTTATAATTCTTCACTGTGTAACTTGTTCCAGGCTGCTCATCTCCACCAGTGTCTCTCCATAGCAACACAACCCATGAAATTCCATTCTATTTCATGGAAATCCTTGTTGGAAACAAGCACTGTAACACCAGCCAACAATACAAATGAGCAGTTGTGCAAGATGTTACAGCCCTTTCTCTCCTTGTGCTTCATATTGGTGAGTTGTCATTGTGCCATATATGAAAGAGGAAAAAAGGAAGGCTACTCCAGAAAACAAAATATTAATGATAAGATAGGTATCAACCACTATCTAGACTGAGCTCAGGGAACATCATATTAGAGTAACATCCTGCTTCTGCCAAATAAATAGACAAAAACCTATAAACACAGGAAGATATCATCATATGGCTTGTTTTGATTTTTACAGGTCATCAACGATTGGTAGAACAAAAAATCTGGAACATGAAAATGGTGCCACCAAAGATATCCTTCCTGCTGATGTGATCAGTCTTGCATGACAACCAGAAAAGGGCATTCCCTCCAGAAGGGCTACAGATACTCTGTGGTTTCTAAATGTTGCAGATTCTCTGGAAGGTACTGACAGAAGAACTGGCATTCTAGATCCTCCTCGAATTTGCAATGGATCCATCCCAATTTTGACATTCTTCAACTTATAATATGGAAGAGCAAAACCCATCATTCAGGTGTAGCTGTATTATCAATGCTTAAGGTTAGGTCCCTGTATGCCAGCTGCTTTGACTTCATTCAGTAAAGGGAAAAATGGTCCAAAAACAAAAACAAAAATAGGCTGAGTTCAAATGACGAGTTTATTGTTTGTTTCTTTGCCATGTTGATCCATAAATATTTTTAAAAATTATATAAAAGCTGAATCCAGAGCAGAATAGGAAGATAATATGGGCTGGATTGCATTTGGAAAATTGACCCATGTTTTCAGTTATTTTAAACCACTCTTTTTGCAAAATCCTCTCTCTTCAAAAACAATATTTTCCCATTGTGGCCATATGGCTATGAAAACTGTGAATCATGAAACACCATGACTTCTGAAGAATCATATTTACCAATGACCCAAAGGAAAATAAAAAGATGTGTTGTGGGAGTAAGTAGACTACATTATGTTACTGTGCCCAACTGGTACAGTAGGTGCTTAATAAATGCTTGTTGACTGATTGATTGACTTTCATATGAGAAGTGGTACCAAAAATATCATGGATATGGAAATGTAGTATTATAAAGTGCTAAGAGTACTGAATTTAGAGTAAGGATATGGGTTCCAATTAATCAATAAACAGTCATTAAGTAAGTGCCTACTATGTACCAGGTACTGGGCTATGTACTGAACCTACATAGAATGAAACAATTCCCATTCTTAACATTTTTTTTTGCCTTTTGGAGGGCTATTGGGATTAAGAAACTTGCCCAAGTTACACGGCTAGTTTTTTTGTGTGTGGATGTTAAGTGTCTAAGGCCAGAACCGAACTCAGGTCTTCATGACTCCCGGGCCGGCGCTTTACTCACTGCGCCACCTAGCCACCCCACTAATTCCCATTCTTAATGAGCTTTTTTATATCTCACCAGGGATAGCAAATAATACTATATAAGTAAATACAGAAAAATATTAAAATGATAAATACAAACAAATACAAGTATGTTTAACGCAAAGCAATTTTGGAAGGGAATGCAACAATGGTTTGGGAAGATTGAGAATAGTTTTCTAAAGATGGTGCTTCAAAGATGTCTTGAAGGAATATGTGACATGGAAGAGAGGAGGGAGAACATTCGAGGCATGCAGGTGGGAGATGATTTCTCATGGATGAGGAAGCAAGAGAACACCAGTTTGGCCAGGAAAATTTGGGTAAGTGACTAATGGATATTTATGCTGGGAGGGTAAACTGGGGCCAGGTCATGAAGAGTTTTAAAAGCTGAACAGAGGAGTTTCTGGTTTATCCTAGTTAGTAGGGCTGACTCACTGGTAGAATATAGAAAGTAGATTGCATGCTTATCATATTATTAGTATATTGAATGCCTACATATTACACATCTAAACTAGCAGGTATGCCAATATGATAGATGATATAGTCAGATCCAAAGGGAGAAGAAAACCAACAGACTTTCCTCTGAAAACACCAATAAGCTGAGGCTTGTAGCTCCTGAGGGAAGGCAGCAAGGATCTTCCTGGTCTCCAGTCTTATTTGACAAGAGAAGCAAACTGTCTCTGACCATAGATCTTCCATCTCCTTCTGCTCATGTGACTTCCATTTGCACCAGTACTGAGAAGTCGTCTGATGGGGCTGAGCTTGTCCCTTGTGGAAGAGAAAGAGGAAAGTTAATGGGGAGCAGGACTTCCATCTTTGTTCTACCATCTTCAGCCTAATTGCCAGCCTTCAAAAGGAAGAGAAGTGAAACAAAGTCTTCCATCTGACTTGTGTGCCCTCCTCATATTATGATTGTCTGCTGATTAATACCAAACTTTCCTTGGGATGAGGCATTGTACCTTCCTATCAATGATAAATATATTCACACCTGGTCATACTTACACATCCCAATGATTCTGAACCCCTGTAGGTCATCACCCATACCCCATTCCCTATAACCCACCTCAACACTCATACCCCAAAAGTCCCAACCAAACATTACCCACCTCTTCAACTATACTTAGAAGTAGAAGGAATGGAATGACTGTTCCATGGTCAACAAAATTCCCTTCATCTTAAATCTTTTCATCTCTCACTCATTTTATATTCTAGCAATCATCAAGACTTGTCTTCCTCTCCCCCCACCCATTGACACAACTTCCCTGTCCAGCCTTTCCAATACTGGCTACACCAGTACGATCAGAAGCAATAAGTGGAAATTGAAAAGAGGCAAATTAAGGCTCAATTAGGAAAACTTCCTAAAATTTAACACTCTTCAAGGGTCATGGCAGGGGGAGAGGGAGGGGCTTAAAGCCCCAGTTTCTAGCACACAGTAAATGCTGAAATAAATGCTTGTTGATGATTATGATGGAAAATTTAATTGACTGCCTGAAGAGGTGGTGGGTTTTCCCTCATTAGAAGTCTTCAAGCAGAACAGACACTGGATGAGCACTTGTCAGATACATTACAGTAGATATTCCTTTTCAGGTATGAATTGGACTAAATGACCACTGGAGTCTCTTCCAACTATGAACTCCTTATTTCTATGATTCTATATAACTAATCACAAAGAACAAATAACTAATATTTTCCCTTTTCATTTTTTTTTTTAAGAAATCGGGGTTAAGTAACTTGCTCAAGGTTACACGGCCAGTTATTTCTGAGTGTGGTGCTGAGTATCTGAGCCCGGATTTGATCCCCAGGTCATCCCAACACTGGAGCCAGTGCTCTTTCTCACTGAGCCACCTGGCCGCCCCTAAGCAATTGGGGTTAAGTAACTTGCTTAAGGTTACACAGCCAGGTGTTTCTGGGTGGATAATAAGTGTCTGAGCCCAGGTCATCCCAACACTGGAGCCAGTGCTCTTACTCGCTGTGCTACCTGGCCGCCCCTATTTTCCCTTTTTCAATCTGATTCTTTGGTGTCATGTTGATCCTGGTACTCCAACCTTCTTATGGACCTGTGACATCATCAGTGTAAGCATGTCCTCCATTGATAAAGATTGCAACTCGTGCATGTGGGGCTACCCTGTGAGATTCTTCATCCATATCCTCCAAATAAGTTCAACCAATTAACCAGGGGCCTTCCTTGAATTTTTCTGACATTCCTTAATTTGAAGGAAATTATTCTTTTTTAGGTCAAAGAATATTTTGGGAACCCCCAAAGTACCTGTTCAGCTTGTGTCCCTATATCTGGTCCCTGTGATAAAGTAACAGTAGTAGTAGCAAGCTGTGTCTAAAAGGCTCCAAGTACTTTCCCATGTTTTTTCACCTCTGTTTACCAGTACTTAGGCTCCATTGAGGGGTGTCTTTCTCTCAGAGGTTCCTGATTGGCCTTCAGAGAGCTGGTTGCCACCACCCCTTATCTTTGATACCAGTACTATGAAGACAGACAGTCCAGTCAACACTTGCCTTGAGGCCCTCAGCTCCATAGAATTCAGTGATAATGATAGCAATAATAACTCACTCTAACCAAAGAGATATTTAAACAGTGAATCTAACAGTTCGAGATTCCAGTCTAAAGAAGGAGGATAGAGATCTTTCTGCTGTTGCATAAAGGATAGTTCCCTCAGAGTTAATATCTCTTTGGAATGCAGCCATAATTGTATTTTTAGCTCTATGTGTACTGATCAGGCCTATCAGGGCACTGCTACATTGCTAATTAATGCTGGTTATCTTCTAATAAAGGGAGTTCTTAAAATGGACCTTTCTCCAACTCGCTGGCTGAAAATGCAAGCATCAAACGTTGTGGATGAACCACAGGGAAACTGTATTTCAAGGCAAGCTTAACTTCTAAATCAAATAATCTCTGAACACCCGAAAAAAAAAAAAGCATTAATACAACCCGTCAGTATCAGATCTTCAGCACTCAAGGTTGCGTCCAATCTATTTCTTACTTATGAAGAAATGCAGGGGCTCTGGAGTGAATGGGGCCTCAAGAGTGTTTCATGAGATAACATAAAATGATAAAAACAACTCTTTCTTGCAGGATGAAGTAGTCTTTTAGGAAATTTGCTGTCAAATATATCCTCTGAGACCAAGTCTTTCTTCGCTCATAAAGACAACAGAAATGGTGCAGCATTTATCCAAAGAATTTAACAACGAAAAAACATGGGGCCTCGATAACCTGGCTAATTTGTTGGATTGCCCCTAAATCACTAGCAGGATTTCTCATCCCAGGTGTCTTCTTTTCCTTTTCTCTTGTCCTCATAAGATATCCCACACCTATCTTCAAGACTAGCTTCAGCCTGGTTATTGACCAGAACCTTCCTCAAAATGAAGGCAGATTCCAAAGTAAAATTGTTAAAAGTAAATGATGTTGATGACAATGATGATTGTAAAATATGTTCTTGCCATGATTTCAAGTTGACTATCACACTGATACTGTCAGACTAAGAGTGCAAATTTTGTCATTCCCACTTTACAGATGAGGAAACTGAGACTCAAAGGGTAAAATAAATTTCTTTTGATCTCACAGACAACACATGAACACAGGTCTTCTGTCTTCAAACAGGATTCTCTTTTTGATACATCAGGATGCCTGTCAATTAGTGCAATGATTGGATTATACAGGCATTGGATAAGATTCCTTCAAAACATGGTATACTGTGGAATGCTACTTCTGCTAGACCTTAAAGGATAGGTAGGATTCAGATAAATGAAAAGGAAGAAGGGCTTCCTGAATTAAAGGATCAATGAGAATAAAGTCTCAGAGGCTAGAAAGTCCAAGAATGATTCTATGGCTGAATAGGAAAGTTTGTCCACAATCTCTGATTTGTTACATCCACATGTTCCTTACACAAGACCAGGGGTATACTGGTAAATGATTAACAACCGACTTTCCACAAATAAGCAATCAAATGCTTTTTGAGTCTATTCTGCATTATTAGCATTTTATTCATCCCTTTCTTAAGTCTAGATAAGCAACAAAACCAAATATCAAGTCCTAATTTATAGCCTTTGCAGATTTCCCAGGTGTGAATGCTCACCAGACTCTAGAGCTCCAGGATCTGCTTGCACAGGACACACAATTTCTGACTGGTCATTTTCACTCATTATACAACATGCTTGGGACACTTTCCCTCCTGGTAGCCAGCCACCTGGCTTCCCTTGAACTTCCAGCTAAACCAAGCCTTCTACAAGAAGCCTTATCTGACCCTTCCCCCTGTAAGTTCTAGGTGCCTTTTTCCTTCTTTTTGTTGATAAACACCAATTTATCTGGCACATAACTTGTATGTGTGGTGTCTCTCCCATTTGAGCGTGAGCTTCTTGAGAACAAAGACTCTCTTTTGCTCTGTTTATATCCCTAGCATATTACATATAGTAGGTGTTTAATAAATGCTTGTTGACTGACATTGAATGGAATGATGTTAAAATTCATAATAAATTTATATCATATTATGCTATATTTTATCATGTCATATCATAGCACAGTATAATATAATATTTGTCATTGTTCAGCCATTTCAGTCTTGTTCAGCTCTTCATAACCCTATTTGTGATTTTCTTGGCAAAGATAGTAGAGTGGTTTGCCATTTCCTTCTCAAGCTCATTTTACAGATGAGAAAACTGAGGCATACAGGGTTAAGTGACTTGCCCAGGATCACACAGCTAGTACATGCCAGAGGCCAGATTTGAACTCAGGAAGACTCTTCTTTCTAATCCCAGGTCCTTCACTCTATGCACTGCAACACCTACCTGCTCCATAATATAGTATAATGCAGGGGTGGGGAACCTGCAGCTTTGAGGTCACATGAAGCCTTCTAGGTCCTTGGGTGAGGCCTTTTGACTGAGTTCAAGCTTTACAGAACAAATCCTTATAGTAAGTGGATTTGATCTGTGAAGTTTGGATTCAAAAGGTCACATTGGAGTACCTAGAAGGTCATATGTGGCTTCAAGGCCACCAGTTCCCCACCCCTGATATAGAGGATGGGATGGGATGGGATGGGATGGGATGGGATGGGATGGGATGGGATGGGATGGGATGGGATAGGATAGGATAGGATAGGATAGGATAGGATAGGATAGGATAGGATAGGATAGGATAGGATAGGATAGTGTATTAAAAAAAACCTGAGTTTCAGTGTAGGAGTCACCACCACTTTTAAGTCACATATCCCTGTAAAATAGGTCTTCCCTGGGAAACCTCAGTCTCCTTATCTGTAAAGTAGGAATTACAGTATTTGTAATATGTACTTTACAAAGCAATTGTGAGGGTCTTGGGTGTATATAAATGTTATTATTATAATTATTTTGTAAAGGCCTACTATGTGCTCTGGAATTGGGGGTAGGGGTGGGAGGAGGATAGAACATAGCGGCAATCATAATCCCTTCCCTTAAAGGGCTAATGTGCTCATAACCTTCAGTTTGGTCTAAAGATGAGAGCAGCAGATAGATTATTGGACTTGGAATAATCCTGCCTCTGGTATTTGTTTACCAGCCATTTGAAATGAGACAAGTGCCTTTACTACCTAAACTGAGATTCAGTTACCCCAGTTGTAAACCAGAGATAGTAAGAGAACCCTAGGTCATAGGGTTATTGTGAGGACCAGATAAGATAATGGAGTAACTGTGCTTTACAATCCATAAGGCATTAATAAGGTTCAGATACCCTGGAATTGTTAAGGCCATTTCTACATTGGAGTTCCCCTTTCCCATGGGACATTTCATTAGCTTGGCAGTTTGGGGATCAGAAGCAGAGGATACTATGGGACATTACTGACTGGGTGGTCATGCTGTCTCCCAAAAATTCAATTCACACCCTGGATGCCCCAATAGCAAACCCTTGGTCACAACCAAAGGGCTAATGTCAGGGCTATGAAGAATGCCCTGACCAGAGGCTCACACTGAGAATCAGGATCTCTGCTGCTGCCAGAATCACACACCCTGTTGATTCCTAAATGGAACTCACACTGGCCAGGGGTTTAATGAGCCTAGACTCCAGATGGGGCTGTGTAGGTATCAAAAAAGAGGAAATCACTCTAGATTATACCCAAAGGACAGCAGTTATGAACTCCCATATACAATTTAAAGGTAATATTGTAATTTTTTTAAATTGCAAATTGAATGTAATGATAAGTGACATTTTAGTTCAGGTATAATTAGGATCAATCTGCCTCCCCCAGCTTGCATTAGTAACAAAGGCTCAGCTAAGTTCACAGAGGGTTAATTTTGTGATCCTCAGAGACTTCTTAATGGTCCTTGTTAGCTAAACCTTGATTCCTAATGGGGGCTGTGTATTCATTCTGTTTTCATGGCACATCCTCAGACATATTAGGACATGAAGTGAACTTGACAGGGAGAAGAATATTTCCTTTCTCCTCAGAGATGCCCCAGGAGGGTTTTTTGCCAGCGACCTCCTCAGACCTTGGCTTTACATTAGAGTTATTGTCCTGAGAGAAGATTCAGTTAAAGCACCCAATTCATTTCCTATAGTGCTCTCTGGTTTATTCTTGGTGGCAGCTAACTTGTAAAATTTTATTATGAATTTTTTTCTTTGGTTTTCTGTGATGGGGGAAAGCAAATATTCTATCATCGGTCCTAAATGGAGTTGTATAAATCTATACCAAGGCCACGTCTCTTCAGGGAAAATGGCAAGTGGCTAGTCATTTGTTCCAAGGTGTCTCATACTAGTTTTGGACTTAGAATTTCTGTAGATGGAACATTTCTCCAGTTTGGGGGTAAGAGGGAAGGAAGGAGGGAAAACCTAGTTTGTAGTTTTGTCTCCAGACAAATCAGATGGACCAGCTAAGATTGAACTCTATCACTTTCCAGGAAGAAGTAATGAGTATAAAAAAAGGAGAAATTTCTCTCCCCTTCTCTCCACTCACATGACCATCACCCTGGTCCAAGCCCTCAACACTTTCCCTCTGAATTATTGCATAGCCTCTAAACTGTCCAACCTGCATCTAACCTGCAACCCAAACTACAAAAGACATCAAAGTTAATTTTTAAAGCGTAAATTTATGTCACTCTCTTGCTCAGGAAACTCCAATGATTCCCTCTTATTTCCTGAATAAAACATAAATGTCTATTTGGCATTCAGAGCCCAAGCTAAAGTCTGGCTCTGACCTATCTTTGTTCTATCACATTTCTATATGTCACATACTTTGGGCTCTAGCCAGTCTGGTATGTGGTGTCTCTCATGTGCAAGATCCTGTCTCCAGTCTCTGTGCATTTGGGATTGGGCTATTCCACTATGCTTGGAATGTACTCTCCTTGTAGCCAGGCTCTTAGGAATCATTAGCCACTTTCATATCTCACATGAACTACCTATGGAACAAGGTCTAACCCACTTCCCACCCACGCCTCACCAATGCTTAGTGGTCTCCCCTCACTGCCCCAATGCCTGCAACTGAAGAAGAGTATTTTGTGATATTTTATATTCACTTATATGTATACATGTTGTTATTCTCAACATGTTGTTAATTCTCAAAATCTACAAATGACTTCAGGAGGGGGACATCTTAACTTGCTTGGGATTTAAGTGAAGCAGGGCTGTGCTGTTTCCCTGACTGGAAGGTACGTTTCCTGAGGGCAGAGATTATCTTATTGTTGTCTTCATAACCCCAGTGCTTAAGTGATTTTAAATAACTAATTGGATGATAAGAAGTAGAGAAGGTAGAATATTTGGATCACCAAGGGGACTAAAAATCCCCAAAGAGTCAGTCACCAAAGCAATTTCTACATGACTTTGAGGCAATTTGAGATTATAATGCCCTAGATTTAGAGCAGGGCAGCACAATCTGGTAATATTTCCTCATTTTACAGATAAGGAAACGGAGGCAGAGGGAAATTAGATCACTTGCCCAAGGGCAAACAGTCCAGAACCTGGATCCTTTCATCTTACAGTCAATAAATTTTCCAATGTAATGGATTTTCTCTGGCTTCTCCCTATTCTTAAAATTTCATCTTGAATATGTGGCTTCTGTCCCAGAAGAGGTCAAAAGCCAACCAAGAAAATCATAACATTAAGTGTAAGAAGGGACCATAGAACTTGTCTAGGCACACTTCCTCATGTCACTGATGAGTTAACTAAAAGGGTTGAAAGAGGGAAAGTCACCACCTAAATCACCATGTTATTAATAATAATAATAGATAATATTTACATAGTACCTACTATGTGTCAGGCTTTGTGCTAATTAATCACTTTACAAATATTATCTCATTTGATCCTTATGACAGCCTTAGAAGGTAGATCCCAACTGTTCCCATTTTACATATGAGGAAACTGAGGCAAATTGAGATTAAGTGACTTGCCCATAGTCACAAAGCTGGTAAATGTCTGAGGCTGGATCTGAACTCGTTTTCCTGACTCCAGGCCTGGGGCTCTAACCATCACCCGACTACAAATAAAGGATTGTTCCAAATATTTCATGCTCATTCAGAGACTAGAGTGTCCTAAGTCTGTGGAGCCATGTGAAATTCAGGACTGATGAAACTTCTGGGCAGACTCCTCAGAGAAACACAACTCTGGTGACAGGAAACTTCCCTGGACCCTGCCTGGACGCCAAAGCCTCTCTGTGGAAGGGACCAACTGTGTTGTGGGGACAACATTTCCATGGCCCTACACTGCCATCTAGGTGAGTGCTAGAACAGATGTCAGGAAGACCTGAGTCCAGCATTAGACTCTTACTAGCAGTGTGAACCTGAGCAAGTCACTTAATCCTATTTGGCTCAGTTTCCTTAACTGTAAAGTATGGGTAATGAAAGTCCCTACCTATCAGAGTTGTGGCAAGGATAAAATGAGTTATTTGTAAAGCTCTTAGTATAGTGCCTGGAACATTGTTAACACTACATAAATATTATTGCTGCTGCTGTTACTACTACTGCTACTAGTATGACTACTATTACTACTATGACTACTTCTACTACTACTACTACTACTACTACGACTACTACTACTACTACTACTACTACTACTACTACTACTACTACTACTACTACTACTACAACTGCTATTACTACCAGGAAATCCACTCTAGGATAGAATTAAAATGTGTTGTCACTAAAAATATTAAATCTAGACAACTTTGTAATGTGTTGGACCTGTTGTCAAAAAGACCTGAGTTTGAATCCTGCCTCATATGTTTACTTGTTCTCTGACCCTGGACAATTTACTTAGCCTCCTAGCCTCAGTCTCCTCATTTGCTGAATGAACTAATAATGCCTAACTCATAAGATACTAGTGAGGATGAACTGAGATTACATGTGTAAAGCATTTTAAATTGCTGAATAAATACTAGACATAATCCTTATCTATTTCATGTTTCTTGTTTTTTTTAGAAGAGAAAACTGAGCTCTCTAATTTAAAAGCGACTTGATAAAAGTAAAACATAGGAAGCAAAGGGAATTATTTTTGTCTTTAATTTTGCTTATCTTGCCAAAAAATGACCAATCATACCCTAGTTTGTTGACCTTCAATGTTTCCTCCTTTTCTGTAAAATAGGCAATTGGTATGACAGAGTCTTACCTAGGCTGAGTAAAAAGAGGCAGGATCTCAGAGCTTTTTCTTCTGTGTGGCCATAGGTAAGTCCATTCCCCCTCCCCCCTGTTCCTCAGTCTACTTATTTGTAAAAGGAAAGAATTACCCTGGATTGGCTAAAAGATTCATGCCAGCTCTAAATTTGTGATACTCTGACCTTTCCAGCTCTAACATATAAGACCATGAATTTAGAGATGTATAGAAACCATGGAGAGTAACACTTAACATTTGACAGATGAGGAAACTGAGGCAAATGGAAGTTGTGTGACTTCCCCAGAGTCACACGGTTAGTCAGTGTCTGAGACAGGATTCGAATTCACATCTCCTTGACTCCAAGCCCAGCACTCTAACCATGATACCAAGCTACCCTACGATAATTCAGAAAATCCCTAATGTTTTGTCTCTACATGCCAGGGAAGTATCAAAGTATGGGAGAGCTTGAGGGCTTCTAGCTGAAGCCCTGACTCAGGGTTTTGTGTCACAATGAACAGTAAGCAAGGTGTGTCTGTCTGGGGCTACAGAATCCATCTTTCACATTAGCATTTCCCTCAGATAAAAAAAAATGTCTCAGGAAATGCCACCTGGTTACCAAACCATCTACCAGCTCTGATTCCGTGCCTGCCATCTGCCCAAGAACCCACTGGCTCTTTGAAAGCCATTACCCAGCAAGGATGCATTTGCGGTACAATGAGTTGTGTAGAAAAAGCCGACAGGCAGGAGCAGCCGGCCACGGCCCTTGTGTCCCAGGGCCTGGAGCCACAAATCGCCATGAGGTGATGACAGATGAAGACAGCAAAATTCAATTAAAGCTCATCTTGCAACTTCGTGCTCAGCCTTCTGTTGCTTATGCAGAAGGCACCTTAAAACAGCTTGGAGATTAAGTACCAACAATTTTCCTGCGGTCATTTGTCCGGCTGGATTCAAGGCCCACACAAATTGTTGAATTTCTTCAGGGCATGAAGAATAAGAGAAAAGAGGACTAAATAAATAAATGAATGAATGAATGAATGAATGAATGGATAGATAGATAAATAAATAAATAAATGAATGAATGAATAAATACATAAATAAATAAATAAATAAATAAATAAATAAATAAATAAATAAATAAATAAATAAATGGGGCAACGAAAAGGTTTTAACCTATAAATCAGAGCCTCAAACTCTGGATTCATATATCTCTCAATATATCCCTCAATTGTGGAGGGACAGCTAGTTGACTCAGTGGATGGAAGACTGGGCTTGGAGTCAGGAAGATCTGAATACAAATCTAGCCTCAGACTCTAGCTGTGTGACCCTGGGCAAGTCACTTAACCTCTCTTCCTTAATCCATTGGAAAAGGAAATGGCAAACCACTACAGTATCTTCCCAAGAATCACACAAACAGTATGGTCCTTGGCATCAGGAAGAACTAGACCATAGTGAGAAACAGCAGCCACCACTCTGGAATTTCTGATTATTTGAACAATTGTTAGACATCTCTCAATATAACAAATATCTTAAATAGATGAATAATATTGTTCTTTATACTGAATCAAAATTTTACCTCCCCACAATTTCCACCTACTATTCCTAATTCTGTGCATTGGGGGCCAAACAGAATGAAACTGCCCCTATTTTCCCCAGCATCCCTTCAACTTTAAGAGGGCTCTGGTTGCTGCCTCCTTATTTCTTTTCCAGGCTAAATGTCTTTAGTTTCTCCTCCCAACACTTGTGTGGCGTGGTGTCAGTTTTCCTCATTGCCACCCTTGCTCTACTCTCATAATGTTCTACTTTGTCCTAAAGTGTAGTCCTCAGATCTGGATACAGTATCCCAGGTGTGATCTGAACAAATTTGGGCAAACTTATATTAGACTGGTGCCATCTTCCTTTCTAGGCTGAGCATGGTGATTCCATAGGTTTCAGAACGAAGAGGGACCTTAGAAATCATTTCATCCAAGAGTATATCTAGGAAAAATAATAAATGAAGACCATACCTTCCATTCTTCTGGACACTCAACCTTGGCACCGTCCTTCCCTGCAGCCTAAGATCATGTTGACTTTATTTGGCGGCCATATGTCACATGAATCATATAAACTTTTCAACCTGAATTATGAGCTCCTCTCAATGGTTGAACCATTTCTCTAGAAAATGGGTAGCGAGGTACTTTTGGAGGTCAGTCCCACAGTGACCTGGGACAGGAGCTACATAGGACTTTTCATGCTACTAGGTGTGACTAGGGAAAAGGCACAGCCAAAGGAAAGGAGGAAGATTCAATGACACTTGGCCCTTAGCCCTTGGCTCTTCTAGTCATCATTCCAACTCCTATCTGCACTGCTTTGACTGGAAGTCTTTTCTTGTTCTCTGAAGAAAACAATTGAAAAGATTCATTGGCTAAAACATCTTGAGGGAACACAACCTGCTTTCCCCTTTTAGAGACCACAGCTCAGGGCAGAACAATTGCCTGCTCCCCTATACAACTGTGCCTTTGTGGATGGAAGACACTTGGGTTATTTTAAACACATCCAGGTGCAAAGGCAGAGAAGGCCTTTTGTTCCTATCAGAGAGTTTTCCTTTTTCCATTTTTTTTCCTGGCGTTTGCACGGCCTCCTCATCTTCTCATAATGACTAAACTACTAAAAATACTCCAAAGAATGCTTAATAAGGCTTTTTGTGTTTCTCTGGTTACCATGGATACTATTTTGTGTACAGCCATAAGTATGTGTAAATATGTATTTTGGACAGTTTTAAAAAACACGTATAATTTACCCAACTATAACAGCTACTTCTAAGCTTCACAGTGGAGGGTGATAAGGCATATTTAAAGAATTTTATAGTGTGTTATTTATAGTTATTTACTTAATAGACTACAACAGCTCCTTCAGCGCCTTCATAGCCAATTGTGGAAACTAAATAAGCATTTACCCAGTTTTAAAAATGCATATTATTTACTCTATTGTAGCAATTGATAGTCTAGAGTGCAGAAGAGCCTGGTGAATAGGCAGTCGCTGAGATGTTGATGCTGAGAGTCCAAGTACAATGAGCAAGAATTAATAGGAAAACAGGAGAGGAGAACTTTTTATATTAACAACCTTACTGTCCAAGGTGTGCCCAAAGGTCTCATGTCCTAGCCTTTTTTTGGTACCATGGACTGCTTTGACAGTCTAATGAAGTCCATAAATGCCTCACGATTATGTGTTTAAATGCATAAAATAAAATAAATATCCTTAAAAAGGAAAACAATTATATTGAAATATATTTGTCAATATATGAATATGTACATATATATACAGATATATGTATCTTTATAAATAATGTATATGTACATGCACATATATGTGCATATATACATGTAGATAGATATATCTCTATCCATCTGTCTTTCTATTTATCTGTCTATCTGCCTACCTATCTACCTATTTATCTATCTGGTTGTCTTTCTATCTGTCTATCATCTATCTATCTATCTATCTATCTATCTATCTATCTATCTATCTATCTATCTATCTATCTATCTATCCATCCATCCATTCATCTATCTATCCATCCATCTACCTGTCTGTCTGTCTATCTAGCTATCCAAATATCTGTCTATCTGTCTATCTATATGTCTCTCTAACTAATTTCAGGTATATCAAGTTCAGACCCCTTTCTATTCTAGAGTCTATTGAAGAATACATTCAAGGTTAGGGGTAACCACCTTCTTTCCCAACCAGAAACTAAGTCTCCAAGAAATCCTATGTGGATGACAAATGATATTGATTTCTTGACAATGAGTTCCTGAGACAGTTAGGGCCTAGATCATTAGAGTTAACTAGCTCCCTCCACTGAGTACCTCTCCAACTCCATCTCCCTGCTCTCCCACCCCATAATACCACAATAGGAGGGAAGGTGGGGCTTGCATCCTTGATCACTGGCCCTCAGCAAAGAGTTCAGCTGGTTCTCCATCCATTTTACACCCGCCACTTGAGGCAATTAAAGGTCAACCCAGGATGGAAATGAGGGATCTTGTGCTGATTGGGATATAGAGGAGGCAAGTTCAGTATATCAATAGTTTGCCTAAAAGGAAAATAGTCATAAGGATGAGTTTTTCTAACAGATTTGCAAGTGTGCAGTATCACTCAGGCGCAGGATCAGACCTGTTCTGTTTGCACCCAGAGGGCTGAACCAGGAGTAATGGGTGTAAGTCAGAAAGAGGCAAAGTGAGGCTTGATGAAAGGGAAAACATCCTAACAATTAGAGTTATCCAAAATTAGAATGATCTACCTCTGGAAATAATCAGTTTTCCCCTCACTGGAGACCTCCAGACAAAAGATGGATGGCCATTTGCCTGACATGTTGTAGAAGGAATTCAGTTTTAGGTTTGGATTGAGCTAACTGGTTACTGGGATCCCTTCCAAATCTAAAGTTCTATGTGAAAGGCCCCTGGGGCCTCTCCAGACCCCTAAGTGTGGTGAATGTGGAAGAAAATAGATGAAATCAGATTCTCTCCATGCATAAGCCAGAGAATAAACAACCTGTTTGAAAAGCAATGTGAAGAACCTAGAAAATGGTGTTTCTAGACCATGAAATTTACTCCTTGGTCAAGATTCTGAAAGGGCAGTCACCAATGGTTCATAGAATAGATTCCTTACTTCAATAAAAAAAAATGAGAATGAGAATGAGAATACCAATAATATTTATGTAGCGCATTAGGTTTTGAAAATCACTTTACAATTATCTCATTCTAATAAATCACTCAATATATGCATCAATAAGAATTTTCTAAGTATCTACTATGTGTCAGGCCCTGTACTAGAGCTAAGAATTCAGAGACAAAAGAGAAATAGAGTTTGTCCCTGAGGAGTTTACAATCAAGCTGAGGGAGACAGTATGTGTGCATGCATGCATGCATGCATGTATGTATGTGTGTATGTATGCATGTATGTAGATAGACAGCAGATAGATAGATAGATAGATAGATAGATAGATAGATAGATAGATAGACAGACAGACATATATACAAAAGTAGACATAAGATCCTTTATTCAGGAGGGCAATAGAAGGTAGACCAGAGCTGTTTCATACAGCGGGTATTGACTGAGCACAGATTTTCTCTCCTTAAGAGATTAAGGCATCATGAGTGCTTTCCAGGCATGGAGAAGAGCCACTACAAAGGCATGGAAACAGGAGGTGGTCTCATATCTGAAGAACGGGGAAAAATACAAGTGTGGTTGGACTATGGTGTATGTATGTGTGAAGAGGAGTAATGTCTAATAAGGATGGAAAAATTGAAAAAGGGCAAGTGGTAAAGAGTTTGAGTTTCTATTTGGTCTTAGAGGAAAGAGTGGAGCTTATTGGATAGGGGGATGGTTTATTCTGATCTGTGCCTTAGGAATATCAGTATGGCAGCTTATGGAGGATTGATTGGAGTAGGATAGAGATTGGTTGCAGAAAGAGCAATTGAGAGATGATTAGGGTTTAAACTAAAACGGTAGATGTGTGAGTTAAAAAAGAAATGGAAATGGGAAAAGTTGCTGTGGTAAAAATGGTGTTATTTAGCAACTGATTGACCATGATAATGAATGAGATTTGAAGATTACTTCAGGTTGCAAACCTCAGTGATTGAAAGGATAGTGGTACCTCATCAGATCCAGGAAAGTTTGGAACGGATGTAGTTCATGAGAAAAGGACATATTTGGAGAATGTGGACTTTGAGGTGCCTAACAAATATCCAGTTCAATTATATATGCCCCTTTTTTTCCTCCCTTCCTTCCTTCTTATTTTCCTTCATTCCTTCCTTTTTTCCTCCCCTCCTCTCCTTTCTTTCCTTCCTTTTCTCCCTTCTATCTTCCTTTCCTCCCTCCCTTACTTCCCTCCTTCCTCCATTCCTTCCTCCCTTCCTTTCTTCCTTTCTCCTTCTCTCCCATCTTCCCTCCCTCCCATCTTCTCTTCCTCCCTTCCTTCTTCCCTTAATCACTGCCTGCCTCTTATCTTTTCTTCTTTCCTTTGTTCCTTCCTTATTTCCCCTGTCCTTCCTCCTATCTTTCCTTTTTTCCTCCCTCCATTTTTTCTTTCCTCCATTTCTTCTTCCTTCCTTCCTTCCTTCCTTCCTTCCTTCCTTCCTTCCTTCCTTCCTTCCTTCCTTCCTTCCTTCCTTCCTTTCTTTCTTTCATATACTATTTTAGAGACAGGATTCTTAGAGACAACCTAAGAATAACATATCTCCCAAAAGAACAGAACAGAACAAAACAAAACAATTTAACAACATAAAGGAAAAGGAAAAGATAATTGGTTAAAATTTATGAACATAGAAAACAAAATTCCAATTGAAATTATTCACAGATCGCCTTCAGGAAAAAAAAAAACAAGCTATAAACTTCAAGATACACAAGGGTTAAACCTAATAATTCAATACAGAAACAAGTTCTTCAAGGCATCAGCAAAAAAAAAATCTTCAAATACAAAGGAAAATATTTTTGAAGAACAGAAAAGGGAACCATTCCAATTTTAAAGACTTCATTTCCCACCAGCTGTGATGCTTGGTTTTGATGCCACCACCATCATGCCAATGTGTTGGACCTCTATGTGCCCCTTGTGTGTTGTTTTCCTACTTTAGATTGTCAACTTTTCTGAGACCAGGGGCTTTCTTTTACTTCTTTGTATTCCCACTGCTTAGGATAGCACCTGGCACAGAGTAGGTGTTTAATAAATGTTTATTGTACTTACTGTAAAGCCCCCTGAGTCATCGACTCTTCATGCTCAGGGAGCATTGAAGGCTTCATCATCACAAACTGAGAGCACCTTTCAACAGTGAGTCATAAATATCCCCAGGAATCATTAGGAAGTCCAAGTACATGCTCCATGAAATGAATCCCTCCCTCCCTACCTTCCAGTCCCCCATATAGTGTACTTAATATTTAAAAATTTTAAATTTTATTTTTTTAAGTTTTGAGAAGGATTAGAAGTATATGTACTTTAAAACCTTTCTCCATCTGTCTCCAGTCTACCTTTCCAAGTTTTTTTGCACATTACTCCCCATCCTGTGCTCAACACTCCAGTCAGACTGGTTGCCTTGCTGTTCCTCCTACAGGGCATGTAATCTCCAAGCACCGTACCTGTGCAAAGACTGTCTGTCATACCTGAAATATATGTCTTCCTCTACTCCTCTTCTTAGAATCCCTATCTTCCTTCAAGGTTTAGTTCAGGTCTTCAATGGGACCTTGTTGGATCACACCAGTTGCTAAATCCCTCCCAGTCCCCTGCCATTTTGTTTGGGATTCCCTTCAAATTAATCTTATATTTACATGTTTGTTTACATGTCCCTCTCACTATCAACCACAACAACACACATAAAAATATTCACACATAAACACAGACACACATACAAACAAATTCCTGAAAACAGGAAATCCTTTTATTGTATGTGTTGGATCTCTCTTTCTTTTTCTTTCTGTCATCAATGGACTGGTCCAGTCTTCACAGCATGACTCAAGAAATGAAAAAAAGATGAAAACCCAGTAATTCTGGCAAACCCACATTACCTTAGTGAAATGCCCCAGTCATCTGGGATCAGGGGATTATTAGGTTTGGCAGTTTCTTAAGCTCTTACTTTCCAGAATGTTAATATTAGTAAAATTATATTTGGTATTATACATCATTATAATCCCTTAATATTATTCTGTTACCTGGGATCATTTAATATTAGCAGCTCCCCCCAAACTGTATTATATATATGTGTGTGTGTGTGTGTGTGTGTGTGTGTGTGTGTGTGTGTGTGTGTATCAGGCTGTAGTCTGAGAGAAAAGGCTATCAAATCTGTACATGGCATGTCTGAGATTTTGTTGAGGTCAAGGCTGGCTGGTCTGGATAGCAACCGAACCAGGCAGCTAATTGTTGGGGGCTAGAAAAGGTCCATATTGGGGAGATGGAAAAAGGAAGATGCCTATTTCATATGAAAGTTTCAGCAAGAACTAGATTTTCTTTCCTGAAATGCTCTCACATTGACCTATTTGTCAACATATGGGCAATAAATTTATTTATTCCAATTTTTCTCTTGCTTTTGTTTTTAAATGTGTTTTTATAGAAACCAAAATAGAGAATATATTTTATAGAAACCAAAATCTGTTAATCTTTTAATTTTTTATTATTTGAGTTTTCATTCTTATTAAAAATACTGGGTCTCCCTCTCTGACCCACACTGGAAGTTGAGGGGGTATTCATAGAAGCCTAATCCCACTCAGATAGGCATGGGAATTTTGACTTGGTCTATTTCCAACCTGGGACTGTTTTGCCCCTCCTTAGGTAACCTGATGGTTCTCCACCCTGACCCTCCCAGTGATTCACCACATTATTGCTGAAATTTAGGTGGATACCTAAAGTGCTTGGACCCCTATAGCTCAAAACTCCCAAACTTAAAAGATCTACCAGCTCCATTCTCCCTGGCAACAGAGAGTACATGAATGTGCTGTCATACCAGGGCTAATTTTCTCCTTCTAAGCTCATTATGGAAGGGAGAAAACCTGGACTTCTATTAATTAAGCCCTAAAGGATTTCCCAACTTTCTGTCTTTTCTCTGGAGTTCCCCTATGCCTAGACTGTCCCCCTCCAATAGCTGAATTTTTACTTTTCTTTTAGAGTTGGAGATTTTAACGCACGTGTGTGTGTGTGTGTGTGTGTGTGTGTGTGTGTGTGTGTGTGTATCCAGGACCACTTGGCAGTGTGGTGAAGCCTATAAATCTTTTCTCAATATAATGTTTTCAAATGCATGTTATAGAATATATAGATGTCAAAGAAGACTGGTGATGTTAAAAGTTATCAAAATATTTTAAAAACAAGCAAATTCTCAAACCCAGGTGAGATTGCTCACATTTGGCAAAGACATGCTACTCTTCCCTTTGAGCAGACCTTCCGTTTATACTGTGTGTGTCTTATAGGTGTGTTTCTCTTTGCATGTTGTCACCTCCATTAGAAGTTGACATTGAGAGCAGAGCAGGGACAAATTTATCTTTTTTTTTTTTAATCACCATCACTTATTATAACAGAGTGTTTGGCACATAGTAAGTGTATAACAAACCTGTGCTAGATAGGGAAATGGATAGGGTGCTAGACCTGGAGTCAAGAAGATAAGTTTTCCTGAGTTCAAATCTGGCCTCAGACACTTACCAGCTTTGTGACCCTGGGCAAGTCACTTAACCCTGCTGGCCTCAGTTTCCTCATCTGTAAAATGAGCTGGAGAAGGAAATAGCAAACCATTCTGATATCTTTGACATGAAAAACCCAAACATAGTCATGAAGAGTCAGACATGACTGAAACAACCAACCAAAAACAAAAATAAGTACAGAGTAGATGCGTTGGTTGAGTGGCTGAACAGGTAGTTTCATTATTGTAGGGAAAACTACGAGACAAAACTACTCTTTGTTTTATTTTTATTTATTTATTCATTCATTCATTCATCCATCCATTTATTTATTTATTTATTCATTCATTCATTTATCTATTTACTTATTTGTTTGTTTCCTTTTTGTATTTTTCAAATGCTTTAACTTATGATTTACACCATTCATTTCTTTTTTTAAATTAATATATTTTTTTAAAGCAATTGGGGTTAAGTAACTTGCTCAAGTTTACACGGCCAGTTATTTCTGGGTGTGATGCTAAGTATCTGAGCCCGGATTTGAACCCCGGGTCATCCCGACACTGGAGCCGGTGCTCTTACTTGCTGTGCTACCTGGATGCCCCTGCATCATTCATTTCTGCTGGATTTTGAATTACAAATTTTCTCCAGTTTTTTCCCCTACCCACCACCCCAAAATAGTACTCCCACAGCATCTCGCCTCCTCCAGTATGCTCTCTCCCATATTTTCTCCCATTCCCCTTCGGACTTTTCAAGAGGATCTCTATTCCCCAGTGCCTGTATATCTTATTTCCCAATTACATGTAAAATAGTATTAATAATACACACACACACACACACACACACACACACACATATATATTTGAATATTTGATTGTAAAACTTTGAATTGCAGATTCATTCCTTTCCTCCTTTGTCACTCATTCTTACTGGGAAGATAAGCAGTTCAGTATAGATTGTACATGTGTGGCTAATGGAAAACAATAACATAATGGATATATTGTAAAAGACTGACTATATTTCCCTCCCTCCTATCCCACCTCCCACTTGTTCTATTCTCTACTTTGATCTCATCCCTTTTCAAAAGTGGGTGCTTCCAACTTCCCTCCCCCCAGCCTGCCCTCCCTTCCATCATTTCCCTTATCATCCCCTTCCTGCCCTACTCTCCTGGAGGGTGAGATACCCTATTTAGCGTGTATTTCATTCCCTCCTCAAGCCAAATTCAATGGGAATAAGGTTGACCCATTTCCTTTTGCCTTCCTATTCTTCCCCTCCATTGTAACCATTTTCCCTTGCCTCTTCTATATGAGATAGTTTACCCCATTCTGTCTGTCCCCATCTCCTCCCATTATATTCCTCTCTCACCTCTTAATTTCATCTTTTAAGTATCATCCCTTCCTGTTAAATTCGTCCTGTGCCCTCTATCTATGTATAAGTGTAAACATATATATACACATTCACATATGTATTCATATGCCCATATACCCTCATATATATATATATATATATATATATTCCCTTCAACTACTGAGAAAAGTTTCATAAGTTACAATTATTGTTTTTCCATGTAGGAATGTTAATAGTTCAACTTTGATAAGTCCCTTGTGATTTCTTTTCCCTGTTTACCTTCTCATGCTTCTCTTGCTTCTTGTATCTGAATGTCAAATTTTCTACTCAACTCTGTTTTTTTCAGCAAGAATGCTTGAAACTCTTGTATTCCAATGAATGAGCATATTTTCCCCTGAAACATGATACTCAGTTTTGCTGGGTAGGTGACTCTTGGTTTTAATCCCAGATCCTTGGAGCTCCAGAATATCATATTCCAAGCCCTTTGATCCCTCAGTGTAGAAGTTGCCAGATACTGGGTTATCCTGATTGTGTTTCCACAATGTGCAAATTGTTTTTTCCTGTCTGCTTGTAATATTCTCTCCTTAATCTGGGAATTCTGGAACCTGGCTAAAATATTCTTAGGAGTTTTCTTTTGGGGATCTTTTTCAGCAGGTGATTGGTGGATTCTTTCAATCTCTATTTTTCCCTCTGGTTCTAAAATATCAGGACAGTTTTATTTGAGAACTTCCTGGAGGATGATTTCTAGGTTCTTACTTTGATCATGGCTTTCAAGTAGTCCAATAATTTTTAATTTATCTCTCCTGGATCTATTTTCTAGGTCAGTGGTTTTTCCCATGAGATATTTCACATTGCCTTCTATTCTTTCATTTGTTTGCATCTGTTTAAAAGCATCTTTATTTCTCATAAAGTCATTAGCTTCCATTTGCTCCAGTTTAATTCTGAAGCCATGATTCTCCTCATTGAGCTTTTGAGATTCTTTTTCCATCTGGCAAATTCGGCTTTTTAAGGCATTCTTCTACTCATTGCCTTTTTGAGCCTCTTTTGCCATTTGAGTTAGTCTATTTTTTAAGGTGTGATTTTCTTCAGTCAGGCTGTTGACTCTCATTTTGTAATTTTCTTGCATTGTTCTCATTTCTCTTCCTAGTTTTTCCTCCACTTCTCTTGTCTGCTTCTTAAGGTCCTCTATGGCCTGTAACCAGATCATATTTTCCTTTGAAGCTTTTGGTACAGGAGTTCTGACTTCACTGTCTTCCTCGTGTTCCATGCTTTGCTTCTTTTTGTCCCTAAAATAGGAATCTAATTTTGGAATCTTCTGCCTGCTTTGTTTCCTTTGCCTGGTCATGTTGCCCCTCAGTCACTTGATCCCTGGGCTTTTTGCCACTGTAGGACTCTAACACCAGACAGGGGAGCTTTCGTCCCAAATGCTGGGGTTTTATCAGCTGCTGGAGGTATTAGATGGGTCCCCTCTCTGAGGCCTCCACACACTCTTCCAAGCTGGACACCCACCCCATGACCTCCCCCCTAGACTGCAATCCAGATCCAAGAAGTTTAAAGCAAGAGCAATTACCCCTCATACTGGTGCTTGTTCCCTCTACACTCTGCAGGCCAGGAGCTAAAGCTGCCACGTGGCGTTGGCTGGCTATGCCACCGTCTCAGAGGCTTCTCGCCCCAGGGGCAAAAGCCACGCACTCCCTTTTACTGGGTCCCAAATTCCAGACTGCACTGACCTCTCATTTTGTCCTTCGCATCTATGTGTTGATAAATCTGGAAAGGGTCACAGCTGCTGCTGATCTGGAGTTCCTTCTGCTGGAGTCTGGTCAGGCCCGCCCTGGGGCTAAACCTTGTGGTGGGGCTGGGCTTGGCTCCCAAAGCACTGCACTGGCCGATTACTGCCAGCCTGCTGGGCTGTCCTTAGCAGGAGTTTAGCTTCTCTGTTTCATTTTGTGGGTTCTGCAGCTCCAAAGTTTGTTTAGAGTCCCCTTTTTACATGGATTGGGGAAGGTGGAAGCCGGAGAAGCAGGTAGGTCCTGCTTCTACTATGTCATCTTGACTCCCAAAACTACTCTTACCAATGCAGATGGATAAGTGTTCAGCAATTGTGTTTGACAGTTGGCTGGAGGCACTAAGAGGTTAATTCCTTTTCCTAGAGTCACCTAGTCAGCATGTATCAGAGGCCTGACTGGAACCCACGGCCCCATGACTCCAAGAACAACTCTCTATTCATGATGCTTCATTAGCTTTCAACAGGGCATTAAAGAAAAAAAAATCTAATGAGATTGCGGATGGGGGATGAGGTACTCTGGAAAGGGCACTGGCTTTGGAGTTAAGAGAACCTAATTTCAAATTACATTTCTAATCAGAGGTGTGCTGAAGCTAGCTTATGCTGGCTACTGATAATGATAAAAATAATAACTGCCATTTACATAATATCTACTATGTACTGGGAGAATCTACATCACACACACACACACACACACACACACACGTACCACAAGAACCCCAGGATTTAAAGAAACATCCACTGGACTTCAGAGTGAAATTAGCCTCAGTGACCTCAAACCCTCCAAACCTTCCCCTGTGGTTCTCAATATCTGCAGCTCAGGATTTACCATAGACAGGAGGCCCTAACTCACAATGAAAGTGCTTAAACTCAGACTCCTTTGGAGTTACTTAAATGTTTTATGAGCTCACTGAAATGTTCAGATAATTAAAAACACTTTCTTAATTTAATAGCTTAACTTAATGAAATCGGGCTTTTATATTTTATTTGGTGAGGAGTGAATGTTCTATATGCATTTATTAATTTTTTTAAGAGTATGGTTGTTTCTATCCAGGAAAAAAGGGGAAAAATCACAGCTTTTAACAGGAAAAGACCCTAGGATGCTGAGACTTATTAGCTCTCCCATTCCACAAGCCTACAAGAGGAGTTGAGGGATCATCACACGCTACCATGTATGATATGCCGGACGTAATGAAGAAACAAATTTATTAGAGAAACATGGAGCCATCAATTACACAGTCATCAGAGAGGTCCCCCAGGGTCCTCTATGATTACCTATGTTATCTGGGCAGTCACTTTCAATGCTCGTGTGAATTGCAAAGCCCGCTGAGGGCTGCTCTTTCTGTCAAGTCTGATAAGCCTGAGAATCTTAAGAGGAAAAGACAGGAAGGCAAACAGGTAGATCACAAACCTTAGTGTTTTTCCAGGAGGACAAAGATGTCAACTGCCACAGGCCAGGAGCTGTGGACTAACATGTCCTCATCAACTCTCATGATTGGGACTCTCCTGCCAGGCAGGGAGGGCCTTGCTCATTTTCTGCTCAGAATGGGGATGGGATTTGTTGGAAGAAACAGTGATTAAGGGGCCCTGGAAAAAGTGAAAGGTTTTAATGATTCGGGAAGGGTTTTAAAATTAAAAGCTAGCTCCAGAGTTTTAGCTTCTGTATCTGACTGTTGCCCAGACTAGTTATACGTGTTCAAAAAGCATCTCTGGTCTCATTGATTGGGAAGATTCCTCCAACAACACTGATGGGAAGTCATCACCTCTCCTGGGATGACCCTTGTCCATTTCCTCCCATAAAGATGCCAGAGGGGGGTCAACTTAATACTGTATTTATAATTTCCTGGCTGGCATTGCATGAGTGCCAGGGGAGCTTTCTGTCTGTCCACCTATCAAATTTTATCTTTGCCACATGATCTGTCCATCTTGTCTTCCTCGCGTAAAATTACTTTGTGACATTTTTTTTCTCCTGCAATTCAAAGTTCCTCATTGGATGTGTGTGTGTGTGTGCATACATACATAGAAACAAAAATAGGTGGATACAGAGACAGGCAGATAGATCAATGGATAGTGAAACAGACAGAGAGAAATAGTTAGAAAGATAATGACTAGATAGGAATAAAGCCAGAACCTGTGATTTCATTGGTATAGGGAACTCATAGAAGTGGAAAGTTACCAGTGCAGATTGTCACTTTCTCTACAACCAGTGTCTTAAAATTGCCTAGAGTACTGAGGAGTAAAGTGACATGGTCACACAGCCGCAATGTTTCAGAGGCAAGTCCGGAACTTTTGGCCCTGAAGTCCTGCTTTCTATTCTCTTCACTGCTCTTTAACTAGGCATGTGTGTATATTTATCTGTCTATCTATTTATTTATCTACCTGTCTGTCTGCATATTTGTCCGTCTGTCATCTAGCTATCTGTCATCTATCTGTCTTTCTGTCTATCTATCTATCTCTGTCGGCACATATATACATATACCTATAAATATGTGTGTATATGCATTGAAGGTGTGTATGCATATATGTATAGTGCATACATGTACAAATTTGTATGTGTATACATAAATTCATTGTGTATCATATATGTGTAGATTTTTTTTCCTTTTTTTATTTTCCCTTTTTTGGAGGGGGAAGGCAGGGCAATTGGGGTTAAGTGACTTGCCCAAGGTCACACTGCTAGTAAGTGTGATCGAGTGTCTGAGGCCAGATTTGAACTCAGTTCCTCCTGACTTTAAGGATGGTGCTCTATTCACTGTGCCACCTAGCCACCTCTATATGTGTAGATCTTACATATGCATATTTCTGTGTATATAGCCACATATTTGTGAATGTGCGTAAATGATGCTTTCATATATATGTGTATTGTGCATCTATTTATTCTGTGTATGTATATGATGTTTAGCTATTTAATATTTACAGTGAACTTTACACATATTATCTCATGTTAAAATAATAATTCATTAAGCCTTCTTATGTTCTAGGCATTATGCTAAGCACTAGGAAAACAAAGGTAAGTAGCTCATATTCTAATGGAGAAAGACTACTCATTTCCAGGGAGGGCTTGCAGTAGCAGATACAGGTACCCAACCAGGGGCCTGATTGAAGGAATGTAGAGGAATTAAGCTATGATTGGCCTGGGTGCTTGCCTTAAGAGGAATTCACCTGAGGCATCCCCTCAGAAGGAGAGGTTATAGGGGATGGGAGTACTTCCAGTGAGTGATTCCAGGGCTGGAAGGAGGCTTTAGCACGAAAACTGCCATATCTAGTAGAGGAAGTCAGGAGTATAGCATGGAAAGGAATGGTCCTCCCACAAGGTAGGTCCTGCAGGTATGATATCTCCATTTACATAGAAGAAGACCAAGGCTCAGAAGAGTGAAATCCTTTGCCCCAGTTACACTGCTGCTAACTGGCAGAGGTGAAATAGGAACCCAGGGCTTCCCTACTCAACCTCTAGCCCTATAACCACTACCCCAGATTGCTTCTCCATATATTCGTTAGCAGAACACTGAAAATGGACAATGAGTTGGACCACAATTGAAATGGAAGAGAAGAACTTTGGCATTTTGGAAATACTAAAGTTCTATTCATGGCCCTAAACTTTTCCCTGAAACAAAAGCCAATCCCACTACTACCAATATCTTTCTGATGGTGATGCATGACTGTAAGACATATGCTACTAGACATTTAAAAAAAAAGAAAAAGAAAATGACTGTCAATCAGGGGAAAATGGAGAGGTAAATGGTTGTTATGCACATACTATCACACTTTACCAAATGGAAATTGTGAAGATGAGGTGTAATATATGTTACTGAAGAAAGGCATGATCAAAGAAGAAGAAGGCATATTGCTGTGTGAAGAGCAAGGTGTATTTAATGGGCAGCTTCCATGATCCATTGGAATTCTCAGGATGTCAAGAGAACTTGAAGAAAACTCTTAGAAAATTGGGCACACCCCCGAGGATGCACTGTGGGGAGGGCATATATAAGACACTGTTAGATGGGTATGCACTAAAGGACAGGGATCTATATCACCGAAGAGACTACCCACAGATCCTTTTGAGTATTTAAGTACTTAGGACTAGTTCTCAATTATATTAAATACATAATCCAATGTCTCTAAGTAAAAGGGAAGAGGAAAGGAGAGAAGAGGTAAAAAGAAGGAAAGGAAGGGGGGAAGATAGAGAAAAAGGAGGATTGATGGGAAGAGAACTCAGTAGACTGAAACTTTATGTACCTCAAAAGTAGTCTCTACAGTGTCAGTTTGTTTCAGAGATAATATTTGCCTTGACTATTTGGAGTAGTAATATTAGAGTAGTATTTGGAGTAGCTGCGAGGAAGACTGCCCTATACTTTGGCTTGACCACAACAGTGGCCTAACAGCATCTAAGGAACTCCTAGATTGGACTTGCTTGACCTGAGGTAATTTCTCCCAGATTAGCCAGGGACCAGTTTGGTGCACTGCAATCACAAGATTTTCAGTGGGAAGTGGCTTTAGTCCTCACCTACCTCAATCCCCACATTTTAGAGATGAGGGAAAAGATCAAATAGATTTAAAAACATGCGCAAGGTCTCATCATGAGCTAGTCCCTGAGCTGGGACTAGAACTAATTTCTCTTGACCACCAATCTAAGTGATTTTCAGTGAATTTCTCCTGTTACAGACATTTCCTATCTTCCTATCAAATCCATATCTTCAATAGAATATGTCACTAACTTAAATCCCTACTTTTATATGGCGGCTTTCCCCCCTCAATCTATCTAACTAGTTATTGTTGTTCAGTAATTTCAGTTGGTTCTGACTCTTCATGGCTCCATTTGGGGTTTTCTTGGCAGAGATACTGGAGTGGTTTGCCATTTTCCTTTTCCAGCTTATTTTACTGATGAAGAAACTGAGGTAAATGGTGTAAAGTGATTTGCCCAAGGTCACATAGCTAATAAGTCTGGTCTGAGACCAGGTTTGAACTCAGGAAAATGAGTCTTCCTGGCTCCAGGCACAGTGCTCTTTGAATTAGGCAACTATCTCTCTGCCCATCTAACTAGGAATGCTATGGTTTGCCTGAATCTGCTTCTTATCAGTAATGTTTGGAGGACTGAAATGACTTCTCATATCACTCTTCAAAAATAATTTTTGGAATTTATAATAATAATATTTTATAATATCTGACATATTCACATGTGTATGTAACATATGAATACATTAAATGCATAAACTTATACAGACATATGTGTATATACATACTATACGTGTGTGTGCGTATACATATATACATTTTCTGTACACTGCCTCATTTTAACCATTCAATAAAAAGAGCTCTTAACCTAAGTTTTCTAACTTGAAAAAAATAACTGAAATTCATTATAATCATTTTCCTTCATAATCCTATGTATCTTATTTTTTGTATTTTATTTTATTATTTTTTAATTAAATTTTGTTTATTTTTAGTTTACATCATTCATTTCCACAAGATTTTGAGTTACAAATTTTCTCCCCATCTTTCCCCTACCCACCACCCCAAAGCAGTGATCCCACTGTATGCCCCTTCCCCCAATCTGCTCTCTCCAATATTCTCCCTCATCTGAGTTTCTGACTTTCCAGTACAGCAAGATGACTCTCTATACCCCAGTGCCTATATATATTATTTCCCAGTTGCATGTAAAAAATTATACACACACACACACACACACATATATATATATATATGTTTTAAACATTTGATTTTAAAACTCTGAATTACATAGTATTTCCCTTCCTCCCTCATCACCCACCGTTACTGGAAAGATAGGCAATTCAATATAGGTTGTACACGTGTAGTTACAGAAAACATTTCCATAGTGGATATATTGTGAAAGACTAACTATATTTCCCTCCATCCTATCCTGCCCCCACTTGTTCTATTCTCTACTTTGACCCTGTCCCTTTTCAAAAGTGTGCGCTTCTAACTTCCCTCCCCTCCAAAAAAAAATGCCCTCCACTCCATCATCCCCCTTCTCATCCCCTTCCCCGCTACTCTCCTGTAGGGTGAAATACCCTATTTAGTGAAATACCCTATTTAGTGTGTATGTCATTTCCTCCCTAAGCCAAATTCAATGAGATCCTTGGAGCTCCAGCATATCATATTCCAAACCCTTCAATCCCTCAATGTAGAAGTTGCCAGGTCCTATGTTATCCTGATTGTGTTTACAGAATATTCAAATTGTTTCTTCTTGGCTGCTTCAAATAATTTCTTCTTGATCTGGGAACTCTGGAATTTGGCTATAATATTCCTAGGAATTTTTTTTGGGATCTTTTTTAAGAGGTGATTGGTGGATTCTTTCAACCTCTATTTTGCCCTCTGGTTCTAAAATATCAGGCCAATTTTACTTGAGAATTTCTTTAAGGATGATTTCTAGGTTCATTTTTAGATCACAGCTTTCAGGTAGTCCAATAATTTTTAAATGATCTCTCCCGGATCTATTTTCAGGTCACTGGGGATAAGAACTCACTATTTCACAAAAAAATTTCTGGGAAAACTGGAATATAGTATGGCAGAAACTGGGCATAGACCATTATCTAACACCATGTGCCAAAATCAAGCCTAAATGGGAACATGATC
The DNA here is from genome assembly GCF_028583685.1 of Petaurus breviceps papuanus. NCBI lineage: Eukaryota > Metazoa > Chordata > Mammalia > Diprotodontia > Petauridae > Petaurus > Petaurus breviceps. Next base: position 35,955,346 of record NW_027185771.1, read on the forward strand.
TAGGTACAAAGACTGATACTGTAAACAATATGGGAAGGCAAGGAATAGTTTACCTATCAGATTTATAGAGAGGGGAAGACTTTATGACCAAACAAGAATTAGAGACCATTATAAAATGCAAAATGGATAACTTTGATTACATTAAATTGAAAAGATTCTGTACAAACAAAGCCAATGTAACCAAGTTTAAGAGGGAAGTGGAAAATTGGGAAAGAATTTTTACAACCAATGTCTCTGATAAAAGCCTCATTTCTAAAATATACAGAGAATTGAGTCAAATCAATAAGAATAAAATTCCCCAACTGATAGTCAAAGGATATGAACAGGCAGTTTTCAGAGGAAGAAATTGAAGATATCTATAAGCATATGAAAAAATGCTCTAAAATCACTAATTTTTTTTTTGCTTTTTAGAGGGCAATTAGGGTTAAGTGACTTGCCCAAGGTAACCCAGCTCCTTTTTGTATTAAGTGTCTGAGGCCCGATTTGAATTCAGGTCCTCCTGACTCCAGGGCTAGTGCTCTATTCACTGCACCACCTAGCCACCCCTCTAAATCAATATTGATTAGAGAATTGCAACTTGCCAGTCAGATTGGCTAAGTTGACAAAACAGGAAAATGACAAAATCTGGAGAGGATGTGGAAAAATTGGAACATTAGTGCATTGCTGGTGGTGTTGTGAACTGATTCAACCATTCTAAAAAACAATCTGGAACTATGCACAAAGGGCTAAAATAACTTCATACCCTTTGACCCAACAATACCACTTCTAGGGTTGTATCCCAAAGAGGTCAGAGAAGTGGGATGAAGAGGCATATATACAAAAGTATTTGTAATAGCTCTTTTTGTGGTGGCATAGAATTGGAAATTAAGGGGATGCCCATCAATTAGGGAGTGGCTAAACAAGTTGTGATATATGAATGCAATGAAATACTATTGTGGTATAAGAAATGAGGAGCAGATGGACTTCATGTTTACCTGGAGAGGCTTGCTGAATGAGAAGAGCAGAACCAGGAGAAATTTGTACACAATTACAGATAAAACATTTGTGTGATGACCAACATTGATAGACTGGATTCTTCACAGCAATGCGGCATTATAAGTCAACTCCAAAAGACTCATGATGGACAGAGATGTCTATATTCAGAGAAAGAACTAGAAAGAACTGAGATTGAATCCAGATTGAAGAAAACTACCTGCTCTCTTTCATTTTCTTGTTTGTTTTAGTTTTCTCTTTCCCATTGCTCATTCCATCTGATATAATGTCTAATGTGAAAGTATTTGCAGATCCTATATTTGATTGTATGCTTCCATGGGGGTGGGGGAGGGTAGGGAGGAGGAGAAAATATGAAACTCAAGGAATTGTGGAACTGAAACTTGTAAACTAAAAGCAAACAAACAAATTAATAAATACCAAAAAAGTTAAAAAATGAAAAAAGGAGAAAAATATTAATTGGTTATAGGCTGTAGAGGAGCTCAAGAAGGATTTTGAAAACCAAATAAGAGGATGTAAGGGTTATGAGATTTAAAGATCTTCCATGCCCCATGGACGTGCTGACATAGCAGAGC
>NW_027185771.1:35956920-35961311 GCF_028583685.1 Petaurus breviceps papuanus
ATATTTGTAATCTCTATAGGCATTGTGAATATGGCATTGCTGATACAGAGGATTAGAGGGAAAATTGGGAAGAGAAATGAGAATGATGCAAGAAAAATCATGAAAAGGGAGTCAACAACCTGACTGAAGAAAATAACACTTTAAAAATTAGACTAACTCAAATGGCAAAAGAGGCTCAAATAGCCAGAGTAGAAGAATGCCTTAAAAAGCCAAATTTGCCAGATGGAAAAGGAATCTCAAAAGCTCACTGAAGAGAATCATTCCTTCAGAATTAGGTTGGAGCAAATGGAAGCTTTATGAGAAATCAAGATACTATTAAACAGATCCAAATAAAACATTCCTTTGAAAGGGGCTCCAGAGGCTTCACCAGGAGACTCAAAGAGCCCAGGACACCAAAAGCATAAAGGACCACCACTTAAAGTATTATCCTGAATGTGAGAAAATTGATTCTTGGGGAGTGACTTACCAAAATCCCTCAGTCAATCTGTGGAAGACAAAGGATCTGAACTCATTGCTCAGTGAATCAAGTCTGTATTATACCGCCCTCTCAAGAAGTGGAAGGCTAAGGAGGACCCTCACCAACTGAAGAGTTGGGTGAAGAAGTTAACTCTAAATCCTCTCAAGCCAGATCTCATTTTGTCCTCCTGCTCTCTGCTCTCACACAGATTACAGTTAATTGGGACAACCGGTTGAAGATGAATCGGCTCTGACCATAACTATGTCTCTCCCTTAAAAGTTGTACCACATAACATAACTATTGAGTGCACCTTCCATGAGAAATCACAGAGTTTATTGATCCCACCTTTCTTCTCATGGCAGGTGTCAATACTGTTTCTATGTAATGCCAATGGTCAGCAGGAATTTATACTTATTTAACAAGCAGGCACAAATTTATATTTATTTATTTATTTAAATTGTTTTCTCTTGCTAATTTCTTGTCTGTGAAGGGGCCAAAATATTCTTGTGTCCCAGAAGAAAAATACATTTTTTCCCCAAAAAACATGTATGATTCAAACACTACTCTATACCCACAAACACTTCTTTTCAGTGACTATTAACTGAACACCCCTGTCCAGGCCCTCATAACATGATGCCTAGAAAATTACAGAAGCCTCCTAATTGGTCTCCATGCCCCTCATTTCTCCACTCTCAGATCTACCTTCCACACAGCTGCCACAGGAATATTGCTAACACACAGGTCTGACCATGACACAGCCCTGTTTGAGAAGCTTCAGTGGTTTCCTCTCACCTCTAGGGACAAAAAGGAACTCTTCAGTTTAGCATTTAAAGCCTCTTACAATCAGTTGCAAGCAATTTTCCAGACTTATTTTATACTTGTCCTGCACACACATTTTTAAAACTGATCTACTTGTAGTTTCCTGTACACAAATTCCATCTCCATATATAGCTCTGGATATTTGAATAGGAGTTGCCCTGTGCTTGGAATGCCTTTTCTGCTCAGCAGCAGAATCTGGGAATCCCTGCTCCACATCAAGCTTCAATTTAGATGCTTCTTCCCACACAAGTTCTTCCCGTATCTGACCACATCTTTAGTCCTAGAAGATGGTTTAGAAAGATATCAGATTGGAAGGGTCCTATGAGGAATCTGCTGCAATAGTTCAGGCCAAAAGTGATGGGGGTCTGATCTAGATCAGTGGCCATATAATTGAGAGAGGGATATTGATGTAAGAGAAGTTATGTATATAGAATTTACAAAACTTAGCAAAAGATTGGTTAGAGAGAGAAGATAAGTTTAAGGTTGGAACCTTGTGTTACTAGCAAAATGGCAACACCCTCAAAAGAAATAGGGAGGTATGGGTTTAGCAGGTAAGGTTGGCATGAATTACTTTTTGAATAGGTTGCATTTAAGATGTCTACAGTACATCCAAATGGAAATCTTTTCCAAGCTTTTTTTTAAATAGACTGGGTTTGTAAAATATGGTTTAAGAAACATCACAGAAAACCTCGCATCTCATAGAAGAAATGTTAGAGATTATTTAATACAACATTTTTACTTTACATATGAAAGGCCTGATTCCCAGAAAGGTGACATGATTGCCCCAACTCTCACAATAAGTTAATCAAGCAGCAAGGATTCTAAGAAATGTAGACTTTAGAGAAAGAAAACTCCTAGCATTTGGCCCGTTCCCCTCATTTATAAGAGGAGTAGACTGAGGCCTGGAGAAGGGAGGCAATTGGCTTTGAATGGTATTGTTAATGGTGATTTGAATCCAGGCCTTCTAATTCTTAATACATTGTATATTGCAGTTTATGGGATGTTCAGGACTAGCACCTCTGGTATAACTGTTACTCACCCCTTTCCAGCGCTGCTCTTCTGCCTTTGGTTTGCACCTGTTACCCAACTCTTACCTGTGGCTCTAAGAAGCTATAGCATTCTCAACAGCTTCCAGGTGGTAAACCAGTTTGGCATATGGGCTAAACCAGGGTGAAGGTAACTAACAGGCCTCAACCTCATTGGTTCACAAACATGTGAAGACTTTCCCTGGTAGAATGGGCAGATGAGAACAATTGGGTGTAGTGGTCATGAAGGTGTTGTGGAGTACTTAGAGCTTGTTCAGGAATCAAATATGCCAAGGTCACCCACTGCATCCCAGGCCATCACCAGTAGTCTTGACTTCTGTCCTGCCACTGGGCTTCGATGACTCTGCAAGAGAGAGTGAGGCTGATGTATTTTGTACAACTCTGCCTCACTTCAACCAATTCATGCATAAGTCAAGACCTCACCCCGTGATGCTATTGGTGCTCTTCAAAATGAAGGACAAACAGCAACGTTGTACATTCTACTATACTGCCCTGAATATTTTAGGATATTTCAGTATCCCCAGGGCTAGCGTTGATTAGGTGAATAGAAATGTCAAATTCAGTGTTTTTCATATAAGAGGCTCAGATTTGGCCTTCCAGAAATACCTAAAAAGTCAATGGTTAAAAAAAAAAAGAATCAGGCTTTCTTACATGTCAATGTGGAGTTTTGCTGGCAGCTGAAAAATCCCACTTGGTCCTCGATGATTCATTGTTTGTGTCTTTCTAAGATATTGCAATTAACCTTAGTATCACAACATAAACATTAATCACTTTAATGAAGCAAAACAAGTCCTATATATGGCTTCATTTCTGACGTATGTTTGGACCTGCATTAAGGGACTGGAAGTTGCCCCCAAGCTACTAATAATTTAAAACTTTCTTAATGCCCCGAAGATCTGTCAGTATTTAGGAAAATCAGGGGGGAAACTTAATGATGGTCAACACATGCATGGTTCACATTTCACAACTCTGTCATTTCTCATATTTCAGGAAAGAGTGAAGGGAGGGAGGCATGTAGGAACAGGAAAACAGTAAAGCAGAATCATGGTATGTCATATCTGAAATGGAGCTTAGAACACGAATGTCACAAAACATCAGCGAATCTTAGAGTTAAAAGTGATCTTGGTGGCCATCTCATCCACCCCTTAGCCATAAAAGAATCCCCATTGCCAACCATCTAATTAGTGGGCATCCACCTTTTGCTTAAAGACCTCTGGGGAAGCTTACTCCATTTCTCTTACTTCTATATTCTGGTTCCAAACTGACCAAGTAGAATCTCTCTTCCACGTGTTCTTGGAAACATCAAGTTTCCCCTCAGTATTCTCTTTTCTACATCAGCCTTTTCTGCACCCCCTTCACTTTATTTTTCTGTATCATGGAATATATTCTACTTGCCCTCTTTAGGATTCTCTCACATATCAATTTCTTTCATAAAATTCTGCACCGTGAAATGAACACAGTAGTCTAATGTAATCTGACTAGGGTGTCAGCAGATGGACCATCACCTCTTTATTCCTGGAAGCTGCCTCTCTTAACAAAGCTCACTCAAAGACTTGAGTGTTCTTTCCATTCCAAATGCCACCTCTCCTACCTCGATGGTTGGGGTTTTGCTGAATTCATCTCTTAGAAGGGAGAAAATGCTATTCCAGAGAAAATATTTATAAGGATCATATAGAGTAAAATTGAACAAAATTCAATACAACCACTGTTCCATCATGTTCTGTCACAATAGTTCTGGGAAATCCCAACCTACTTAGCTCAAGATCTCTTTCCTTGGTTTTTGGTGCTTTTAATTGATATTGTTTTATTTCTTTCTTTCAAACCTCACTGACTGCCTACATCTCTCTGCAAGAATCACACCTCCCGTTTTGAAAGTGGGACCTGAGGTGAAAGGTGGCTAGGTCCTCTCTCTCTCTCTCTCTCTCTCTCTCTCTCTCTCCCTCCCCCTTCCCTCTCCCTTCTCTTCCCCCTTTTCTCCTTCCTTCCTCCCCTTCTTCCTCTCCTCTCCTTCCCCCCCCCCCCCGCCCCCCTCCCTTACCTCCCTCCCGTCTCTCCCTGCCTTCATCCTC
>NW_027185771.1:35966311-36004607 GCF_028583685.1 Petaurus breviceps papuanus
AAGAAAGAAAGAAAGAAAGAAAGAAAGAAAGAAAGAAAGAAAGAAAGAAAAAGTGAAGCAAGCTCAGTGAAAACCTTGGCCATGCCCTAGAAAGCACGCATCATCCTGCACCTCTAGTTCATCAGCAATGTGTGGACAATATTGAGTCATGCTTCATCACTAAGGCTGTGGTTGGTCAGTGCATTGTTAGAGTTCTGAAGCCTTTCAGGATTGTTTTACTTTACTTTGGGGCCTCACCCACTTCCCATGGTAGGACAATGTCACCAGCTATTCCATAGGTGGCAGGAACATCCACACTTGCTGTGGGAGGGCCCTTAGAAGTATTGAATCTAATTCCTACTAACATTTTAAAGAGGAGAATCCTGAGGCATCAAGGATCAAGTGAAGAAGCATTTATTTGATGCTTACTGCATGCCAGGTGTTTTGCTTAGTGCTGGGATGAAACAAAAGGCAAAAACAATTCCTACACAACATCAATTACAAGTACCAGAGTAAGGAATTGAAACCAGGTCCTTTATATCTGAATCCAGAGCTCTTTCCACCATAATATGCTGCTGACATGATCCAAAGAAAGTTGAGGCACATCAATGACATCCCAAGTTCAGACTTCAAGTATGAAAGAGATACAATGGAAAGAGTCCTCTGTTTGGAGGCAGAGGGCACCATTTTTCTATTTGTGGGACTTTGCGGATAGCTAGGTGACACAGTAAATAGAGCACAAAGTCAGAAATGATGAAGACTTGAGTTCAAATTCAGGATAGAATCCTTACTTGCTGTTATCACCCTGGAAAAGGCACTTAACCTCTGTTTCCTCACCTGTTAAATGGGAATAATAATAGCACGTGCATCCCAGGGTTGCTGTGAGGATCAAATGAAATAATAATTATAAAATGTCTAGCACAGTGCCTGGCACATAGTGAGAATTATTATTGTGTAATTTTGAGATTAAAATTGAGGTAAATTTGAGATTAAAAATGAGCATATTATTATGTAAAATTAGATTTTGTTGTTTTTATTTCTCTGACAGCTAAATATCCAGAGAACTGGACTTTGAGTCAAGAAGACCTGAGTTAAAACCTGGCCTTATACCCTTACTAGATGTTTTACTCTGGACAAGTTATTTCATCTATGCCTCAATTTTCTTATCTATGAAATGGAGATCAAAAGAATAAGGTGAGGGTAGTTTTTGTAGGGTGAAAAGAGAGAGTAGATGTAAAATACTTCACAAAGTAAGCCTTAAATCTCTTTTTGTTTTTTTTTTTAATGCTTTATTAACTTCTGATTTACATCATTCATTTCCGCCAGATTTTGAGTTACAAATTTTCTCCCCGTTTTTCCCCCACCCATCCCCTCAAAACAGCAGTCCCACAGGAAATCCCCACCTCCAATATGCTCTCTCCCATATTTTATCCCATACCCGTTTCAACTTTTCCAGTGGATCTCTATGCCTCAGTGCCTGTATATCTTATTTCTTAACTACATGTAAATGGTATTAATAATAGTATATATATATATATATATATACACACACACACATATACATATATATTTGAATATTTGATTTTAAAACTTTCAATTCCAGATTCATTCCCTTCCCCCCCTGCCACCCACCCCCACTGGGAATACAAGCAGTTCAGTATAGGTTGTACATATGCGGCTAATACAAAACAATAATGTAGTAGGTATATTGTAAAAGACTGACTATATTTCCCTCCCTCCTATCCCACCTCCCACTTGTTCTATTCTCTACTTTGATACTGTCCCTTTTCACAAGTGGGTGCTTCCAACTTCCCTCCCCCCCCAGCCTGCCCTCCCTTCCATCATCCCACATCTCATCCCCTTCCTCCCCTATTCTCCTGGAGGGTGAGATACCCTATTTAGTGTGTATTTCACTCCCTCCTCAAGCCAGATTCAATGGGAATAAGGTTGATCCATTCCCTTTTGCCTTCCTATTCTTCACCTCCATTGTAACCATCTTTCCTTGCCTCTTCTGTATAAGATAGTTTGCCCCAATCTGTCTCTCCCCATCTCCTCTCATTATAATCCTCTCACCTCTTAATTTCACCTTTTAAGTATTACCCCTTCTTGTTAAATTGGTCCTGGGTCCTCTATCTATGTATACCTGTAAACATATATACACACATTCACATATGTATTCATATGCCCATATACCCTTATATATAGACATATATATATATATATATATATATGTGTGTGTGTGTGTGTGTGTGTGTGTGTGTGTGTGTGTTTCTAATCCCTTCAACTACTGAGAAAAGTTTCATAAGTTACAATTATTGTTTTTCCTTGTAGGAATGTTAATAGTTCAACTTTGATAAGTTCCTTATGATTTCTTTTCCCTGTTTACCTTCTCATGCTTCTCTTGCTTCTTCTATCTGAATGTCAAATTTTCTATTCAACTCTGTTTTTTTCAGCAAGAATGCTTGAAAGTCCTCTATTCCACCGAATGACCATATTTTCCCCTGAAACATAATACTTAGTTTTGCTGGGTAGGTGACTCTTGGTTTTAGTCCCAGCTCCCTTGACCTCCGGAATATCACATTCCAAGCCCTTCGATCCCTCAGTGTAGAAGCTGCCAGATCCTGGGTTATTCTCATTGTGTTTCCACAATATTCAAATTGTTTCTTCCTGGCTGCTTGTAATATTCTCTCCTTAATCTGGGAATTCTGGAACCTGGCTATAATATTCCTAGGAGTTTTCTTTTGGGGATCTTTTTTAGGAGGTGGTCAGTGGATACTTTCAACCTCTATTTTGCCCTCTGGTACTAAAACATCAGGGCAGTTTTCTTTGAGAACTTCCTGGAGGATGCTTTCTAGGTTCTTATTTTGGTCATGGTTTCAGGTAGTCCAATAATTTTTAAGTTATCTCTCCTGGATCTATTTTCCAGGTCAGTGGTTTTTCCCATGAGATATTTCACATTGCCTTCTATTCTTTCATTTGTTTGGATCTGTTTAACAGCATCTTGATTTCTCATAAAGTCATTAGCTTCCATTTGCTCCAATCTAATTCTGAAGCAATGATTCTCCTCATTGAGCTTTTGAGATTCTTTTTCCATCTGGCAAATTCGACTTTTTAAGGCATTCTTCTCCTCATTGCCTTTTTGAGCCTCCTTTGCCATTTGAGCCAGTCTGTTTTTTAAGGTATTATTTTCTTCAGTCAGGCTATTGACTCTCATTTCATAATTTTCTTGAATTGTTCTCATTTCTCTTTCCAATTTTTGCTCCACTTCTCTTATCTGCTTCTTAAGGTCCTCTATGGCCTGTAACCAGCTTGTATTTTCCTTTGAAGCTTTTGGTGCAGGAGTTCTAACTTCATTGTTTTCCTCCTGTTCCATGCCTTGCTCCTTCTTGTCCCCAAAATAGGAGTGTAATGTTAGAATCTTCTGTCTGCTTTGTTTCCTTTGCCTGCTCATTTTGCCACTCAATTATTTGACTTTTGGGCTTTTTGGCACAGTAGGACTCTGCCACCAGACAGGGGAGTTTTAGTCACCACATGGAGCTGGCTGGCTGTGCCAGTATCTCAGCGGTTTCTCGCCCCAGGGTTAAAAGCCTCGCACTCCCACTTACTGGATCTCAAAGTCCAGACTGCACTGGCCTCTTACCTTGTCCTTCACAACTATGTATTGATAAATCTGGAAATGGCCACAGCTGCTCCTGATCTGGAGTCCCTCTGGCAGGTGTGTGGCTGGGCTCGGCTCCCAGAGCACTGTCCTGGCCAATTCCTGCCGGCCTGCCGGGCTGTCCTCACCTGGAGTCAGTTTCTCTGTGTCATTTTGTGGGTTCTGCAGCTCCAAAGTTTGTTTAGAGTACCCTTTTTACATGGATTGGGGAAGGTGGAAGCTGGAGCCATGGTTGTGCTTCTACTCCGCCCCCCAATCTCTTTTTGTTTTTTGTTTTTTTTTCTGTCTCTCTCTGACTTTCTTCATCTACAAAATGAGGGGCACTGATCTATCCAGGTACAATGTTTCTTGCTATCAACCTGATTCCCCTTCGAGGGTACTGCAAAAGAAAATTGGAAAACAATACCCTAAAGCATCTAGATCAGGCCCAGGAAAATTTGAATTGGCTCAACTCTAGTCTAGGACTTCCCTGGGGGCAGATCAAGTAGAAAAGTGGGTAGGGGGACAGAAAGGTTGCTTGGGTGGGCAATAGAAGCAGGAAGTACAAATGCCTACAGATATACTAAGGGATGGATACTGGGCTCAGAGATGAGTACTGGAATGTAATCTGGAACACTTACTAGCTAGGTGATAGTCTAAATGAAATAAGCTAATATTTTCAAAATAAAAATTGTGGTGAGGATGAAAATACTTTGTCCAAAGGTCATGAATGCATCTAAAGCACATACTGTGGACGACTCAGAGCTTGGTCACGCATTGAAGATGCCAAGGCATGCCACTCCATTTTGGGTCACCACCACTCCTCTTGCCTTTTGTCCTGCCACTGAACTTCACTGGACTTCAATGACTCAGGAAGAGAGAGTGAGTGTGATGGCTTTCTGCAACTCTACTTGACTTAAGTCCAACTCATGTGAAAGTCAGAATCTCATACCATGTTGTCATCCATCCTCTTTGAAAATGAAGGGTGAGAAATGAGAACAACACCTGTGTGACTGAGCAATCACCTTATTTCTCCAAACCTGTTTTCTCATTTGTAATAAAACTGGCATTATCTCCCTCCCAAGACTGTTGTAAGGGAACACGTTCTACACTTAAATGTTAAGGAAATGTGTGTGTGATTACTTTTTTGAAAAAATAAATGTAGCTAAGCTTATTAGTTTAGTAGCAATATATATTTTCTTCATTTATAGCCAAAAGATGAACACTAATATCATGAAGAAAAGAATATCAAAATTCTTAAAGGGGTCAATGTGCTCTTTTTGTGGGTAAATTTCATGGTTGTTTCATTTTTCTTTCAATGCCAAAATTTCCTGGGGACTGTCTTTGTCCCTCCTCCCTTTGGCCACCTTCCTTCATGTCAGAGAGTCTGGCTCAGTATTTGAAAACAAGAAGGCTGCCCAATCCTGTGACCAGGAGAGTGGACAGCTAAGGAAGATAATTATTCTGATTTACATAAATCATTTTGTTTTTAATTGGGGATCAGAGAGGAATCCATGAATGGGAAGAGAGAGGGCAGGGGAAGATCATTATATCAATGGGTTGATCCCAATTGGATGAAATTCAGGGCTTGAGGAAGGGGACGGCAAAGCCAGATCATTACTTTTATTTAAATAAATCGATGTGTTGCTGATCAAAGATGGAGGATGGGGGATGAAGGCACAGGATTGTGCTGCATGGCAAGGGTATGAGAACACAGCTGTGTGCTATAGTACATTCATCCTTGAGAAGTAGCTATCAGAAAGCAGTAGGACCAAAGTGCTTTGTGAAACACAGTGCTCCACCTCCTTCTTTGGCCTGTAATCGGAGAATAGATGAGGTGAGGAGAGGGAGGGTTAAGGGGTGGGAAATGACTACAAATTAAACTCTGCAAACCCAGAGTCTTCAGGGCCTCCTGGGAAAGAGCCAGAGCCTATCTGGTTGGTTGCACCAAAGTCTCCGGGCACCATCGTAAATGGAATTCACAGCTTACTTTAAGTAGTTGGGAAGCCCCATAAATTCTGATTCTTCCACTCATCACAGCAGAGTTTCCCTTCTCTCCCCACAACCCTTCTCCCCTAAGGAGGTCAGCAGCTGCCCTGTGGTCATTGAGCTATGATTTAGAGCCTTCCAGGTAGAGAGGCAGTAAAAACAACCCAGTGAAGCCTTTCTCTAATGTTTTCCAGGGGTTTGCAATTCCGAACATTTTTATGCAGGGGAAATACAACATGAGGCCAATCCCACTTTACTGCCTGTTTGCTAGAGCTCCAGGCCATGAACTTCAAGAGAAGGTGTTAAAATCAGAAGGCGTTTCAGCGATGGGGTCCAGCGTGTACGCACTGTGGGGGTGTGGGACTGGGGGAAGATGTCTCTGGTCTCTCCAGCCAGCAGGTCCCACAGAAGATGGAAATTTCCATCTATTTTGCCTCTCCCTCATGTCTGTTCTGCACTTGCTTGAAGGCTTTAATGCTGGGGTTTTAATTTTCTTCTGCAGCAATGAGATGCTGAGCTCCCTCCCGTCTATTAAACATCCTTAAAATCTCATTCTTCTCATAAAATCTTAACTAATAGTAAAGTAAGAAAAAGCAACCTTAGCACGTTCCCCAGTTGCATGCATTGATATTTTTCTGGGCAGTTAGAAAGAGTCACTAGAAAACCACCTCACCAATCTGGAGTAGCTACCTCCCCCTTCGAAGGCTTTGCTTCCTCAGGCCACCTGTGTTTATGTTTAGATAATGAAACTGTTGTCTGACTTCCTCTACAACAACTCAGGTGTTTTTAAATAAGCAGAAAAACGGAGCAGGGAAACTTAATTCCCTGCTTGAAGCAAGTTGATAAATCTAGCCAAACATCTTTATTTTATTTATTTATTTTTTTATGGTACATTAAAGGAACGTTTTTATTTAGCACTGCTATAGATCTTCACATTATGGTGAAGTGGGTTCTTTTATTGCCTTTTTTTGTCTCCAGAATAGCTTCCAGAGGACACTATCATCTTCCCTCTCCCTGAACGCTCCTACTCTGACATCCAGGAAGAAGACACAGCCTGAGTCAATGAACTTGGCTAAGTTTGATTGAAGGTTGTAGAAAATGATCTTTCTGTCCCCAGGCTGCCTTGGACTTTCACTTAGCCACCAAAGGAGCTGGGGGCAGGGTTCTATTTAAAATGTCATCTAGCTGTGGAGCACAAATTGTTAGCATCTTAAGGCTGGGATTGAGGGGGCAAGGCAGAGTAGGATGCATTCATTCCTTCGCTAAGTATTAAGCAATATGACCGGTGCTGGGGATACAGAGATAATAGTGAGCAATTTTTTCCCTCAAGGAAAGTATATACTGTTAGAGAAAAAGAATATATACATGTATAAGAAATTTTACATATAAAATATAAATATATTTATAAATATGCTTATATTTATAAATATACAAATATACAACACATAATTATATGATACATGTAATATATGGTATCTAATATGTAATTATTTATTGTTATACATACAGATATGTATGTATATATAGAGTATATATATATGTATGTATGTATGTATGTATGTATATATAAAGTAAATAGAGGGAAGGGCCTTAATGACTAAGGTCATCAAGAAAAGTCCTTTATAAGAGATGGCACATGAACCTTATTTTTTTGAGTCAGGTGAGATTAAGTGACTTGCCTAGGGTCATACAAGTAGCAAACACCTGAGGTGGGGATTTGAACTCTGGTCCTTTTGACTAGGGAGCCTGTGCTTTATCTACTCCACCACCTAGCTGCCCCACATGAATTGATCTTTGAAGCAAAGTAAAAAATGCTTTATAAGGGGTGGCAGGAGAGTATTCCAGATGTGAGGAGCAGCCTTTGCAAAGGCAAAGACATGGGAGATTAAGTGTAGTTTAGGAGGGACAAGAAGGACATTTGAGCTGGAATACAGCATGAGAAGGGATGATGTGTAGCTACCCATAAAAGATAGATTAGGATAAAATGGTGAAGGACTTTGTATGTGAAAAAGAAGACTCTATGTGTTATCTAGGATACAAGGATGGGATGAAACCACCTTAAACTTGCTCTATTAAGAACTGATTACTAAATTTCTGTGTGAGCATTTACACCTTGGAAATTACTATACTCAGGGCTTGGTTTATTGTTTTATTTATTTTATAGATTTGATAAAGTGAGGAGAAAATTTTTAATAATGTGGATTGAAGTTAAAATTACATCCTTGTCATTGTGTTTTTTTTTCTTTTTAAGAGATCTGGTTGTTAAATATTTAACAGCCCACCCCTACAGAGACAAATAAGGGAGCTATGGGGAACTCTTTCACAGGAGAGTGACATGGTCAGATCTGTACTTTGAGAATATCATTCTGGCATCTTGGAATGACAAGAACATTTTCCTTGGATGAGGAGACCTAGGTTCAAGTGCTCAGTCTACTATTTAATTAACTGTATGATCTTGGATAATTCATTGAACTCTGTATATTAATTTCCATGACTATTCTATAGAGAGGAAAATGGGATTGAAGGTCAAGAGATGTGATTTGGAGTTCCAGTTCAGCCAAGAGCTTCCTTGTGACCTTATCCAAGTCCCTTATTTTTTGTCTCTTTCTTTGCTGTAAAAACAGAAGATGGGCTTAGGTGACCTCTAGGGTGTCTTATTGCTTTATATCTGATGACACTTGGTTTTGTTTCCACCCAGGATGATAAATGTTAACCCTACAACAGATACTTTGTGAATGGTTTCACTCACATACACATATACATTCACACACTTGTACATACACACACATTCACACACACTGACATATACCTTGATAAGAAAGACTCCTGAACACCTTAATTATCTTTTTTTAAATCCCGCAGGTCAGGTGCAGGTGCAAATGCCTAACTGTGAAGGGCATTTTTCCGTAGAGGTATCATGGTGGCTCACTGGCCATCAGAGATCATAGGTTTAGAGGTAGAAGGGACCATTGAAGCCCTCTAATGCAGCCTCATCATTTTACAGTTAAAGAATTGAGACCTAGGAGCGGCCAGGTGGCTCAGCAAGTAAGAGTACCTGCTCCAGTGTTGGGATGACCTGGATCAAATCCGAGCTCAGATACTTAGCACCACACCCAGAAATAACTGGCCATGTAACCTTGAGCAAGTTACTTAACCCCGATTACTTAAAAAAAAAAAAAAAAGAACTGAGACCTTAAGTGACCAAGTGATTTGATCTATACCCCAGAGAAAAAGACACAGGGTGAATTTGAACCAAGTTGCTCTAAATTCAAAACTAATATTGTCCCTTCCTTAGCACAATGAAGAGCAGCTGCCTTTCATCTATGCTCCTTCAGATGGGACCATAAACACATCTCCCTATCGAACACAGAATAATCCACGTGGGGAGGCGCTAGTGAGGGCAGCAGTTAATGTGGGTGGGAGATCTCTAGTTCTTAACTTTTGTGAACCTTTATGCATTTGTATGTAGACATTGGAAGTCATGGTTTTAATGATGGGTTCAATTAAAACATTTTCTTGGATTTTGTCTTTCATGAATTTCTAGTTGTCTCAACCCTTATCCTTCCTCTGTTATAGCTTCTAGAGAGGCAGATGTATGTAGTCCACTTTCTCCCTTCTCCATCCTTTTTAGTTAAAAGCTCTTGGAGGGAACTCCTGCAATGAGGGTCCTATCTCAGGAGGAGGTAAAGCTATGGAAATCAGATTGGAGCTAGGAGCCCTCTTACAATCTATTTAGTTATCTTAGGTATCAGCTACATAGTAGATATTTTTGTTCTGTCTTTTCCATGGTCACTCTCTCTGTAGATAAAACCAAATGGAAGGAAGAAGTAAATAGCCATTTCCTCTATCATGAGATGTCCCTATGCCTACCCCTTCCTTGGCACCCTTTCCTCAATCTACCTCTTTTTTATCCAATAGAGTTATAAAACCCCCAAATAATAACAACAAAACGTTTTTCTCTTCCCTTGGCTTTTTTTTATAAGCCTCAGCAATTTTCTTGGAGGAATATGTAATGATTTGATAAATATGTTACATGTTTTTGTTTTCATCTTTTGTACATGTATTTTTAAAATCTAAATTGGTTAGTGAGTTCCTTGTGCATCCACACTGGTCTCTTCAGACAGATAGTTCTTTTCTTTTTCTTCATGATTGCTCCTTTAGATGTCTTACTTGAGAATGAATGGTTCTACCTGGACTTGATTTGACTATAGAATTTTATTCCATAAGACATTAACATTCCTTCCCATGAACCGTTTGAACTCTACTCTCCCCAAATCTATCTTTTCTATCCTCTGACTCTCCTATGGATTGCTAATGTTTTTTCTTTTTGGTGGGCAGATGGGGTTGAGTGACTTGCCCAAGGTCACATGGCTAGTTTTTGTGTTAAGTGTCTGAGGCCGGATTTGAATTCAGGTCCTCCTGACTCCAGGGCCAGTGCTCTATTCACTGTGCCACCTAGCTGTCCCATTTTTTAAAATTTTGAATTCTTTTTTTATTTCTTTTTTTTTTGCCTATATTTTTTAGGGTAATTGGGTTTAAGTAACTTGCCCAAGGTCACATGGCTAGTTTTTGTGTTAAATGTCTGAGTCTGGATTTGAACTCCGGTCCGCCTGACTCCAGGGCCAGTGCTCTATTCACTGTGCCACCCAGCCACCCCTAGATTGCTAATTTGTCCCACAATATTCCCATGATTTTCATTCCAATACCAAGTTTCTTTATATTGGTAAGAATAACACTCAAAAATACAACCTCCACTCTACCCTCCCATGGTAGTTTTTCCCATCTATTGAATCATTAAACTGTCATTAAGACAAATCAAGAAATTGTTGTCTACTTTGCTGAAGGTACAAAAAGCTCTCAGAAGAGCAGATTTTGAAGAACAACATCATTTTTGTATTATTTTCTATGTTAGAAGTATGAGATGTTCCTGTTCCTTCTTCTACTATAGCTGGTCTGTAAAGTAGTCTGACTACAAAATTATTTCTATTCCTCCTTTCTTTTATTTTCACCCAAATATCTATATGAAGAGTATCATGCTTCCAGTCCACACTTCTAGTCCTTTACTTTTCACACAGGAGTCAACTATCTTTATGAACACAACTGTTCTACCCATCAATGTCTTTGCTTAGCTTGTTTATTTTGAATAAGGTACACTCTTCCAAAGCCACATTTCAGTAATGAGTTTTATCCTACTAAGATTCAGTGATACCTTAAAGTTCAAATGTTCCTCCCTAAATTAGGACCTCTAGTTCTTAATTTTTTGCCAAACCTTTGTGCATTTGTGTATAGTCATTAGAAACCACGGATTTTAAGGCTGGGTTTATGCATGAGTTTTCTTGGGAATTTCTAGCTGTCTCAACTGCTAACCTTCCTTCATTATAGCTCATAGAGTGGCAGATGTATATAGGTCATTTTCTCCCTCCCTCCCTTTTAAGTTAAAAACTCATTTGATTAAATTTATAAGATATCTATAAAGCCATTTTGACCTATTTTGAGACTCATAAAGACATAGAATCATAGATACACACCTTGGAAAGGACCCTAGAGGCCATTTCATTAATCCTCTTCATTTTACAAATGAGGAAACTGATGCCAAAGGTTAATTGGATTATGCAAAGTCATACAGTTCTTAAGTGTCCAAGATGGGATTTGAACTTCCTCCAGCCCTAGAGCCAGGGCTACTGCCATTGCTCCCTACCCTGGAGGATGCTGGATGAAATGGCCTCTTCAGTTAGAATTCTCCCTCAGATTCCATCTTCCAAACCAATTGTTCACTTCTTAAATTTGCTCATCCCTTGCCTTTGATGCTATAATGGAACCTTTTTTTGCCACCTACATCCCTTGTTTAATGATCAATCAGATACAAGACAGATATGCATTAATGAATAAAGGACTCGAGTGAATATTAACCTGTTTTCTGGAGCTGTGTAGTATGCTTTAAAGTTTGGAGGCTGGCTCAGGAGAATTGAGAATTTAGTTATATATTTAGGCCATGGACAGACTTAATGGCACCTAGGTGGGTTTTGTTGTTATTGTTTGTTTGTTGTTTGCTCTGTGCTTGCCTTGTACATCTGAGTCATGAGTTCCTTTGTTCAAATTCCAGTGGAGGTAAAACTGTATAGATATTGGTCATTTGTGAGGAAGGGAGAGCTCTTTAGCCCTGGAAATATACAAGTAAAGGGGTATTAGAGACCCCAACTCAAGACCTTAAGCAAAACAAAGTCAAGCTTTTTGATCATGAGTTTGGTCACTTCTGCCAAAACCAATATTGCTTTCATACACATGAGCTGTAGGCTCTGAAACAAGGAAAACATTTAGGAACATTATAGCTCATATGGGGAGATAGTTTCTCCTGAATAGAAGGGCAGAGTAGTATCTTGGATCTTTGGGCTACTGCTTTCTTTGTGGACCTGCAACCTAATTGTCATTTATACATGTAGGAGTGACAATAGTATGAAACCAGACTCACTTGCCTCCTCCATGGGAACCTCACAAAATGTGTCGTAATTGGAAATCTCAGAAGCTGTCCTTTCTATAACTATATTCCTGTATCTTTCTATGCAATAAAAATTTTATTCAAAGGAACAAAATATTTCTTTTAACTATATATTCACAGGTTTACCACAAAATTATCTGTTTAGAAAACACTGGCTCTCTCTAAATGATGTAGAAAAATAGAATCTCACCTCTCTTTGAAATATAGATTATCAGTCATGATGAAAACACCACCTTTGTCCTCATGTTCCTTGCTTGTTGCCTAGTATGTCTTAATCTTTATTGCTTTTTTAGGTTTCTTCCCTCCCATCATTATTGTTTATGCCTAAGTGAATCACTAGAAGTACTTAGAATGAAGTTCTCTGCCCCACTGGTTATACATGACTCAACAGCTTAAGAGCAGAGAACTGTAGGAGCTAGGACAAAGGCATATGTCATTAAATTGATGGCACCCCACCTGCATCAGTATTCCCAGCCCTGCAAATGGGTCAAAAGCTAATTCACTCAGGAAAAATCAACTAAGATTTATTTAAAAAGTGACTACTGTGGGATCACTGAGCTAGATACTAAAGGAGATACAGCATTTTAGCTAGGACTTCCTCTTGTATCTCAGTCTACTTGTAGGAGAACAATAAACATATATAATGTGTACATTATGTGCGCCTGTGTAATATATAAAAATGCATCTCTCAAAGGTGCAAAGTGCAATATTAGTTCTAAGGAGAAGATTATCATGGTCTAGGGAGTCAAGAGATTGGATTGGGAAGAGGGGGCAAGACTGGGGAAGGCTCCATAGAAGAGCTAGCATTGGTTGAGGTTTTGAAGGATGGACAGAGACTCATCAGATGCAGAGGGAAAGGAAGGATATTCTCAAAGTCGTTAGTTGCTCGCTCTTTGACATAGCAATCCTTCAAAGACTTGGACACAAGTGTCCTGTCCCCACTCCTCCCCCATATCTCAGCTCCAGGCTAAAGATCCCTAGTTGCTATCCACATAGAATTTAGGCCGAAGAAGGAGGTGGAGCACTGTGTTTCACAAAGCACTTTGGTCCTACTGCTTTCCCATAGCTACTTCTCCTCCATGAGATCCACAACCATTGAAAAACCTAACATGGTAGACAGAGCACAATTTTCATCCCATCTCTGACACTTCTAAGTTGCATAACCATGGGCAAACTACTTAATCTCTATGATTCTCAATTTTCTTCTTGGAAAATAATGATAGTCAGGGCGGATAGGTGGTGCAGTGAATAGAGCACTGGCCCTGGAGTCAGGAGGACCTGAGTTCAAATTCAGACTCAGACACTTAACACAAAAACTAGTCATGTGACCTTGGGTGAGTCACTTCACCCCAATTGCCCTTCAAAAAGCAAAGAAAAGAATGATACTTATGCTTATAATACCTACCTCATCAAACTGTCGAGAAGCTCAAATGAGATGTATATAAAACAATGTGGAAACTTTGCTATATCATTGTTACTATGAAAGTGTGATTTATTGTTATCAAGACAGTGGAAAGGCAGCATCGCAGAATAGATACCCTGAAAGCTAGAAAAACCTCATTTTGAGTCCTAATTCTGGCTCTGACTGTGTCTTCCTGGGCAAGTCACTCAGCATCCCACAGCCAACTCAGAAAGGCTACAAGTCACAGAGCAGGTTCTGTCCTACATTGGCAGAAGGGCTTTCTTCATCTGGGAGTTACTTTTAGCAGTGAAAGCACAGGTCCCATTTTTGTCCTTATTATCAAACAGCACAACCTTAAGATATCCCTAGCTCTGACTCCTCTTCTCTTCTTTCCCTGCCTTGATAGCTACTCTCAGAGATATAGAAAGATATTTTCCAAAAGCCAAAAGTCTTCTGGGATCTAACTATTTTCCATCATCGTAATAAGACTCTAAATCCTTTTCTAGCACCCTGACACTGGGAAAGAATTCTTTGGTTTCTGCTGGGCAGTTGTGGGGTATGCATATGTGTATGTGTGTTCATGGGTTTGTATGTTAGAGCTAAATATATGCACTTGTCAAATGGTTTTGTTCTCGGATTTAAACAAAAGAGACAATAATTACAGCTCCCTCTTTTCCCCCTAAAACAGATGACCAGATCCACATGAAAATTTTAAGGAAAGTTCAAATTTAAAGGTAAAGTCTCTGTTTCAAATGATTAAGAAGAAAATTTTTAAGCCCTTCTAAGCCTTGCTGCCCAGTGATCAACAGGAGCTCTCTCTCGGCATCCCTGATGCAGGACAAAGGCCTTCAAATTTACAACCAGGAGAGGAGTCTCATTGTGAGACCAGAGTCTCAAGTTCAGGAACTTCACTTCTATAGGAAAGCACTCATTTTAACTAACGAAGCTCAGGGTCATTGGCCTCTCAAATGAAACAGATAAGCCAACAGAGGGTTCTTGTCAGAAACAAATGTTATGTCTCTCCCTACTGAAAAGCTTAAAGATGTTATCAGCAAAAGTCTAGTTGGACCTAAAATGGGTCCCAGAGAAGTAATATTAACCAGGCTCCTGGCAGATCATTTATTTATCTCACGCTAAATTCAATAAAGAGACCCATATATAAGTGTGAGAAAATAATGCAGCTGCTGGTAATTTATCATTGGATGGAAAGTCATTGTTAGTCTTATCTCTCCAATGATGTTCTATTTCCAACTGGTAATGAATTATAGGGCTTGCCACATCTCTCCTATGTGACAGGTCAGCACAGTCTGGCTGGGCACCTTACTGTATTTATGCAATCAATAGACAATATGCCAAGAAAACATTGGCAGCCTATTTGGATTTGGGACCCTGCCCTCCATGGGGCTGTGGGGGTTCTGCATCACCCACCCGGGGTAGTCAAGCTCTGGAATGGCCCACCCACTCAGCTAGAGGAAACACTGGATTTGTTTGGGAGTTTTTGGTTGTTTTTTTTGTTTTGTTTTGTTGTTTTGTTTTGTTTTTTGCCAAAATGAGTTCCTTCTTCTTCCAAATGCCCCTTTATGGAAGGAAAGAAAGAAAACCCTTTAATTAGGGAGCATTCTGTTCCTTCAGATGCTGACTGAGCCTTTCTTTATTAAAGAGGCTTATTTAACCCAGTAAGGGGGAGGGGAGGATGGCAAAAGGAATGAGAGAAGGTGGCTATTATGTTAGAAGCCAAGAGAGTAGTTTCTTCATTGGAGAATGATATGAATTTTAGTGATTTAAAACCTGCCAAAGCTGACCCTGTTGACTGAGATGGGACTAAGGGAATTTTTTTCTCTGTCAAATTTCTTAGACTTGTCTGCCTGGATTCAGATTCTGAAGTCTGTGCAACACCCATGTTCTGGGAAACCATCAAAGAGGTCTGATTTTTCAGGGATCGGTGGGTGGAATCAGTCAATAGAACTTTTGGTTTTGCATCTTTGTTATAGTTGGGGACATTTGTTTATTTATTGTGCTCCATTATCTTGCTTTCTTTTGAACCTTTCCCCCTGCCCTTCCCTCTTCTCCCCTGTCCTTGACTTCCTTTCCTTCACTTCCTCCTGTCTCTCTTCCTCTCCTCTCTTTTCTTGCCTGATGCCCCTCCTCTCCTCTCCTCTCCTTTCCTTTCTTCCCCTTCCTGTTGCTCTCTCCCCTTTTCCCCTTTCTATTCCATCTTTCCCCTTCCCAACTTTCCTTCTTCATCTCTCTTTGTCATTCTCCCTCTCCTTCCTCCTTCATCTGTTTTTCTTGTGGCAAGCCCCATAATTCATGACCTCCATCCCCTCCCCCCTGCTCCTCTTTCCTCTCTTGCCCTCCCTTGTGAGTGTCCCTGACTTAAGTACTATCGTCATGGGGAAAGGGAGCAGCCTAGCAGAGAGGTCATACTGTTCTGTCCTTTTATAGACACCACAATGAATCCTGTTCTTCTTTTCATAGCTGGGATTCAGCATGATTTATCCTTCCCAGGGTGGGACAAGGGAGAACAGAGCAAATGAGAGCAGGGCAAGGAATGACAAGGCAAGGTAAGAAAAGGAAGGAAAGAGGAGGGGACAAGGGAGAGGGATCAATTTCTTGGAAGGCCCTCCCTCTATAGGGTTAGAGGGATTTCTGTATTCTGAAAGAGGGCTCCCTCCCTTACCAGTAGACAAGCCAACATGTCAATCAGTTAGAAGCACCTACTATGTCAAGAGAAATAATTCTCTTTTGGAGTTAGAGGAGAGGAGGGTACATCATTGCTATGTGAGCTCTTTGAGAGTAGTAACCTTTTTTTTTCTTACTTTCTCTGTATCCCCAACTCTTTATCATAGTAAATATTCAATAAATACTTGTTGCCCTACTTACTAGAGAACAGGCCCTAATGAAGAGATTATTCTATGGGGATATCTGCTGAGGAGTAGGAAAGGGAAGGGAAGGGAAGGGAAGGGAAGGGAAAGGAAAGCTTGGCTTTGAAAAAATCATCATATTTTTGCTCTCTTATTTTTCCACTTATAGGCACACACTGTAAGTGTTTCATTTCTATGACAATGTAGGAAAAGAGTGCCAAGGATCTCTTCTGCCACATCATATGTGAGGCTGGGCCTTAACTTGCAGTGATTAGGTAGCAGGGAATCCCTTCTGGGGCAGGACCCATGGTGAGAGCTGGGAGAAGAGCAAATAGAAAAACTTCAGAGGCAGGTCAAATTGGTGTCAGGATGTCTGTGGAGTGCTATAATCCAAAGGTCTTTGGCAAGCAACAACATAGGCTATAGCTCACATTTGAAATTAGTACTTTATATATCTTATCTCATTTGATGGGATCATAAAGATTCTATGATATAGGTCATATTATTATCTCTATTTTACAGATGAAGAAACAGAGGCCCAGAGAAGTTCAGTTGCCCAGTACAAGAAAGCTAGTGAATGTTAGAGACAGGATTCCAACTTAGAACTTCCTGACTCCAAGTCCCATGCTCTATCCATTATATTACAAGATTGCTGGGCCAGAATTGGAATCAGTCAAGCTTTCAATCACTTAGTCAATTCAAAAACACTTATTAAGTATATACTATGTTCTAGACACGTTGCTAAAAGCTAGGGATCCTACAAAAGGAAAACAAGACAAACGAAAACAAAACAAAGTGCAGCACTTACCCTCACCAAGCTCACATTCTAATGGAGGAGATATAAATACCTAGGTACATAAAAGAGGTATAAAGATTATATGTAAGGTGATCTTAGCAGGGAAGGCAGTAGCATCTGGGTTGGTGGAGGGAGAGAGGAATCAGGAATAAGCTAGGGAATATTGGATTTGAACTGAATCTTGCTTTTGAAGTCAAAGAAGCTAAGCAGTAAAGGGGAAGAGAGAGCATTCCATTTATGGGTGACAGCTACCCCAAGGTCCAGTGGAGGTAGGTGGAATGTCCTTGTTGGAGGAGCAGCAAAGCTCATTTTAAGGAATATTTTTACCTGTCAATAAGCATTAATTAAGCACTTACTATATGCTAAGCACTGTTATAATCACTGAGAATACAGATACCAGCAGTAAGAAGGTCCTTTCCTCAAGGTGTTAACATTCTAATGAGAAAAAAACATATAAAAGGTTATTGAAAGAGGTGAAGTTGGGGGGGATGGGAGGGAAAGTTCAGAAAATCAGGAGTGGAGAAGAGAGAGGAATAAATACTTGGATGGGTATTTTCCTTAAAATGGGTGTTCTAGGAGGAACCACTATTCAGAAAAAGGGAATGCAAGGGAAGAAGCATGCTTCCAAAAATAGTTAATGTGTTGAGGTGGGAGAAAGGAATGGCAGTTCAGAGGAGGGTCCAATGAGAGTAAAGACTAGGGAGGAGAAGTAGGAGTGCTTAGGACACTCTACTAAGAATTGAAATCATATCACAGGAATATCATCACACCATGAAGACATCACCCTCCAGAGTTTAGCTTCCCCTATATTCACGTCACGGGGAAAGATAAAGTAGGAGCAGAGAAGATCAGCACCATGACAATGGTCCCTGAGTATAGTGGCTTGTGGCAGTTGTACAAGTGAATGTGATGATGGTGGTCATTGAGGGAGAAAAGCATACTCTTATGAGAGGAAGCATAACTCCCCCATGGTAGTGTCCTAGGCAGCTGGATGACAATGGATTGGAGTCAACCTGAGTTCCAGTTATGCCTCAGGACACTCAGCTGTACAACCCTGTGCAAATTATATAACTTCTCTGGGAATCAATTTACTCCTCTGTAAAATAACTCCATGTTCTCTACCTTGTCACACCCTGCTGGCTCTAGTGTTCGAATGTCTGTAAGAGATTAAGAGGCCAAAATGGAGAGAGAGCTGGAGAGTGGACAGATTATTTACCTCAGTACTCTAAACTCTAGTGTTTGGTGGTTGGCTTCTGGTGGTGCTTGCATATTCCCAGCACTATCATGCTGCCGTGCCCATGGCTTTTATGGGGGGGGGGGCTGCCAAGCTTTCTCCTAACTCAGGTGTTTGTGTCAGTCAGTGGGTTCATACATTCTGATACTGATTCATACTGGTGGCACTTATCATAATTCTTATATTCCATCACGGCCATGCAAACATTGAGTAGCTTCATTATTGCATATGGGGCCCATTTAACATCATGGGATGGAAATTCCATGCATCTCCTAGTAGACTAGCACTGGGCCAGAAGAACATTTGCTTGTTAAGAAATAAACTCTCCTGCATCTGAATCATTCCATTCTGGGCACACCTATATCCTGGTACAGTGGAAATGTAAATCCGTGTTCTCCTCCTGGGTCTGCCACTGACTCACTATGGAACCTGGGAGGAGTGACGCTCACCTCTTCTGAGTATGGGCTTCCCCAGCCATAAAACAAGCAAGTTGGAGTTGGGCCAGAAGGTCAGCAAGTTTCCTTATTTATGTCCTAAGGTCAGGCTGTTAAACATTCTCCCTTTTCTCTAGATTCTCCTAGCACTTCAATCAAATCTAATAAGATCAAAAGAGATAGTATTGTGTAAAGCAGTGTTTGTCACAGAGTAGGTGCCTAATAAATGATTGTTCCCTTCCCTGATTTAGAATTCTCTTATACTTGAAAAATAGGATCATGAAACCAGAGCTGGAAGGGGTATCATAAGCCATCTACTTAGTCAATCAATCAACAAACATTTATTGAGTGCCTACTACATGCCAGGCATTGAGTAAGGGCTAGGGATAAAAAAGAGGCAAAAGACAGTCCCTGAACTTAAGGAGCTCACCATATCCCCTTACCCACTTTATAGATGAGGATACTGAGAGAGATTATGACTTGCCCAACATCCCACAGGTGATATTGACAAAGGAGGGATTTGAACCTTGCTTTTGTGTCTCCAGAAACAATGTTCTATTTTGTATGATAGAGTTGTTTCATTTTCCTTTGTCTTATTTCTGCTATTAGACTGTAAACTCCTGAAAAACTTTTTTAATTTATCTTGAAATAATGATAATAAATATCTAACACTGCATAGGGGTAGCTAGGCGACATAATGGATAGATTTTCTGGCCTGGAGCTGCGAGTCATTTTCATGAATTCAAATATGGCATCAGACACTTAATAGCTGTGTGATCCTGGACAAGTCACTGTTTGCCTCATTTTCTCATCTATAAAATGAGCTGGAGAAGGAAATGGCAAACTTCTCCGGAATCCCCAAATGGGATTAGGAAGAGTCAGACATGAATGAAAAACACTGAACAACAGAAAAGTATTGCAAAGGGCTTTGCAAACATTATTATCTCATTTGGTCCTCACAACAAGCCTGGGAAATGAGTGTTATTATTATGTCTATACTACTAATGAGGAAACAGGCAAACAAAGGTTGAGTGACTTGCCTAGGGACACATTACTAGTAAGTGTCTGTCTGAGACTGGATTTGAACTGAAGACTTCCTCACTCCAGACCTAGGACTCTATCCACTACACACCTTTAGCTTCTTTATTTCCCATTACCAACTCCCACAGTGTGAGGGCTTGTGAAAATGTCTTATTAAGATAAATTTTTGCTAAAACAAACATCTCTCTCATTTCCTCCTCCCATACCTTTGATAAAGAATCAATCAGAATCAGAAATGATGTCTCCCTGCTCTGAGATCACATAGCATTTTTGTACCTCTTTTCTACTTCATCTGGTAGCATGACTTTATGTATTTACGTGTAAATAAGTCAATAGACATTCATTATGTGCTTACTATGTTCCAGGCAGTGTTTGAAGATGCAAAGAAAAAAAAAAGGCAGAATAGTTCAAGGAGTTTCTCTCTGTAATAGGGAGGTGACTTTTAAATAAAAGGCATCTATAGATAGAGTGTAGGTATTATAGATAGAGTGGGAAGGTAGCTAGGTGGCTCAGTGGATAGAGTTCCTGGCCTGGAGTCAAGAAAACCTGAGTTCGAATTCAAATATTTAATAGCTGTATGACCCAAGGTAAGTCATTTAACCTCTGTTTACTTTAATCTTATAGAGAAGGAAATGGAAAACCATTCCAGTATCTTTCACCAAGAAAATCCCATGGATAATGTGGTCCACAAGGTTGCAGAGTTGAACTGACTGAACAACAACCCAACAGAGTAGTTACTCTAAAATTATAAACTTTTTGAAGACAAAGAACCTTTGTATCCTCCTCCAGTTGGAGCTTTAGATTTTGTACACAGTAGGTGTGAAGAGGTTAGGGTTAGGGGTGCACGAGACCCCAAAACACCAACACTCCGGGTCCTGCCAAATGAATTCTACTCAAGTCTTCTCTCAGCCAAAGAAAAGCAAGGTTTGTTAAAAGTTCGCTTGTATTGGACACAGAGTAAACCTGTGCTAGAAAAATCTATGGTGCTTTCACATACATGGAGGCAAGATGGGGTCTTATATACAGAAAGGTTGTGGGAGGAATCTAGGGGTGGCCTATGGGAGGAGTTTGGGGAGGGTCTTCAGGAGGAGTCAATGAGGTCAGACTCCAGCAATGAGAGATTAAGGTGGGAAGTAGCTGGAGGCTACCTGGAGATGGACAATGGAGGGTTTGGGAGTAGCAAGGGTGGGAGCTAGCTGGACAAAGGAGAGCTAAGCTAGTACAGAGGTTTGGGTCAGCCACAGTGAAAGGCTTATGGCCTCATGCAAATCCCTCATCAAATGGGACAATTTAAACAGAGTTCAAGGGGGGTTCCCAGAGCCTGCACCTCATCAGGTGTTCAATAATTTTCTGTTGCATTGATTGAGTTAGTGATTGAGTAAATGAGCATTTCTCACTTCTCATTCCCTCTCTTTGGGACTCATTTTTCTCCTCTGCAAAATGAATTTGTTTCTAGTAATCTCTATGTTTCCTCTGTTCTTACATGATTCCTCTGTTCTTACATGATTTGTCTGAGTGAGCTCCTTAATCCCCAGAACCACTCCTCTCCTGCCTTGTAAAAATTACATGGTGCTCCATGATGAGGTATGGGCTCTGGGAGCCCCCTCTGGCTCTCCTTGAGTCCTTGAGGTACAGGCTCTGGGAACCCCCCTTGAACTCTGATTAAATCCTCTCATTTGATGAGGCATTTGCATGAGGCAATAAGCCTTACATTGTGGGCCCAAACCTCTGTTTGGCATTCCTCTGTTACTAGACTTCCCACCCTTGAACCTATCAAAATATCAATCTACCCTTGAACTGGCCTAGCCCACCATTGTCTGTAGTCTCCAGGTGGCCTCCTGCAACTTCCCACCCTTAATCACTCATTGACCTCATTAACTCCTCTGAAGACCCTCCTCAAACTCCTCCTCTAGACCACCCCTAGATTCCTCCCACAACCTTCTGTATATAAGACCCCATCTTGTCTCCATGTTAGTGAGAATGCCATAGAATAGTGAGAGCGCCATAGAATGACCTAGCACAGACTTACTCTGGGTCTAATGCAAGCAAACTTTTAATAAATTTTATTTCCTTTGGCTGAGAGAAGACTTGAGTTGAATTCATTAGGCAGGACCTGGTGTTGGTATTTTGGGGTCTCCAGAGAAACCCTAAACCTCTTTATGGGTAAACTCTTCACTCCAGAGAGGTCTGTATATATTATTTGGTCTGACTGGCCCTTAGAGAGCACAAAGATCCCCTCTGGCAAGACACTCAAGAAAAGAGAGAAAGGAAAGGCTTTGGAGGCCCCTTCAAAATCCACACCTTCTGCCTTCCTACATGCTCCCATCAGCTTTTTAATCCACAGGCCTCTAAAGCTAGAAAGAAAGGTTTATTTCTACTCAACCTGACTTTTGGGATGTTTGTCTCTTTGCTGAGCCATTTAGCTCACTTAGTCTTGTCCTTCTTGGAACCAGTATTTCTTTGTTTACAACATAATAGGAGTTTCCTTTTACATTCTGAGAAGACTAGCTCAAATGTGTTGAGTGATTTAACAACAGAAAGCAAACCTTAATATCCAGATTATTATTTTTTACTATCTTTGCCCAAATTTATTTCAAACCTATGGTCACTTGTAGAAATACCTGCTTAAACCTTCACTTCAATCTTTTAGCCTTGGCCTGTTTCAAATAAATAGGCCCTAAAATTTGTGGTATATTGGATACAGAGCCATCTTTAGGGCTTGGTGACATGTTCTTTCCTATGGGGTTCTGAAAACTGAGGCTATAGGTAGCAATTAGAGTCCCTCATTAGTTTAGAAACCATCGATTTCAGCTTTTAGTTACTAAGAAACACCTAAAATAAGAAGCTAAAAGATGGTGTTCACCTCTTACCAGATTCTCATAGACTTAAAGCTGGAAAGAACCCAAGAAATCACTGTCCACAAGACATAGCTACCTACCCATATAAATCCTGCATGCATACACACACATGCTCATGTGCAGTGTTGTACAGTCCATGGAATATTGGACTTGGAGTCAGGAAGACCAAGATTCAAATGCTACCTTAGACACTTCCTAACTGTATGACCCAAACCACATAAGCTTTCTGTGCCTTGCTGAGCACTGACTCAGTACAATGCATGACACAGAGTAGGCACTCAGTAAATGATTATTGACTTAATAAATGCTTATTGACTTATTGATATAAGATTAGGAGTTTGGAATACAGTTCAGATTTCTCCAGCTCTAAATCTGGGATTTTAGGGTCCTTTTCCAATCATACGTGAGTATGGCTTGGGATTAGTGGAAAATAAAAGACTGAATTCCCCTTGGAGTTGTTCAAAACAACCTCCCTTCTGTTATCTTTCACTTCCTTTTGGGAAGGACTGGGTGAGAGCCACGGCAGTCTATGATGACATGATGAAATTCCCAAATGCTACAGTTGGCATAGGAGGACATGGTGGCATGGTTTAAAACAACAGCAGAGACAATGCTACTCCTTACTAACTGCAGAACCTTGACCAAGCATTCAACTCTTTGGACCTCAGTTTCCTCATTAAGGAGCTGGCCTAGATAAAGGTAGGATCCTAGATGCAGTTCTGGAAGCACCTTATAGGAAACCTAGCCCAACTCCCTAATTTCACAGATATGCAAACTTAAGTGTAGAGAATTCTAGTAATTTACCCAAGGTCACACAATTAATGAGCAATCTGCCTCTAAGATACCCTCCCAGCTTCTGTGGTCCTAGGATACTTATAGAGCAGAGGGGTCAAAGACACTGCATGTGATCCACAAAACTCCCAAGTGAGTCCTAAACCAGATTCAAATGTAACTGGGAAATATTTAACAAAGAAAACAATTATAAAATGTAGATAATGTTAATGTGTGGTTTTCTAAGTTAATATGTGGCCCACAAAGATCCTTATATATAGTTTAATGTTCTGCCCTTCCCTCCCCTTCCTTCCCCTTCCCTTCCTTCCCCTTCCCTTCCTTTCCCTTCCTTCTCTCTCTCTCTCTCCCTATCTCTCTCTCCCTCCCTCCCTCCTCTTCTCCTCTTCCTTTTCTTTCTCTCTCTTTCTCCCCCTCTTTCTCTCCTCCCTCCTATTCCTGCTTTTCCTCCTTCTCTACCTCCTCCTTTTCTCTCTCTCCCTCCCTCTTTCTCTCCCACCCTTTCTTTTCCTCTCTCTCTTTCTGCAGAGCATTGTCAAGTAAGCCCCTCTGCATGAAGAGCAGGCAGGACATCTGGCCATGATATATGCATTTAATATTCCCATCCCTGCCAAGCAAACTTGGGCCAGCATGGGACCAAGCTGCAAAAAGGAAGTTCTTTTAAAGTTATGAGTCTTCTTCCATGAGCATGACATAGGGGGGCAGTAAAGGAGTTCTGCAGGGTCCTTCAGCAACAGCAGCATCAGGCCTTGCTGAACCAGGAACTACAGGAATGTGGGGGCCAGGCAGCAGGGGCAATGTTTGTACTCAACTCTCTCTTGAAACCAGCCCCAGTCTGAGAAGGAATCCTGTCCTGATTCGGGAGCAAATCCTTCTTCCAGCAGATCTCATTGGCCCTATTCTGGGTGGTCATTTGGGGCTGTGTTTGTTTTTACTTATTTTGTTTCTCAGGGAAGACCCATGACATAATCTGGGCTGGGAATTCCCCGTGTGGAAATGCCTTCAAATGATTGGCAAATGCTTCTCAGAACATGGTGTCTGCTAGAGCTACTGAGAGTGACAGAGAGGTTCTGGGTAGGAGACGAGACAGGAGCCAACATCTTCCTGATGCTAATGCCCAAGTTGCCTCTCAGACAGGACCCCAGGGTCATAGATGGAAAGGGATTTGAAGCTCAATTAGTACACCCATGTCCCTCTTTTGCAAAGAAAGAAACTGAGGCACAGAGAAGTAAAGAGGTGTGCCTGAAATTATACAGTACTAAGTTGTAGTCTACTAAGTAATGTACTAAGTTTGAATCTAAGTACTACAACTCCAAATCCATCCCTCTTTCTGCAATTCTGTGTTGGACAAAATGGTAGAGGACAGAAGAAAGGAAGGAATGAGGGGAGAGAGGAAAGAAAGGAAGGAGGGAGGAAAAGAGGAAGAGAAGAAGGGAGGGAGGAAGGAGGGAGGAAAAAGAGGAAGGAAAGGAAATAGGGAGGAAAAGAGGAAGAGAAAAGGAAGAAGGAAGAAAGGAATGAAGTTAGGAAGGAATGGAGGAAGGGAGGGAGGAAGAAATGGAAGGAAAGGAAGAAAGGGGGAAATAAGCATGTGTTATGCACCTACTATGTACCAGGGACTTGCTAAGCACTTTACATATATTAATTCATTTAATTCTCACAAATCTGGGAGGTCAGTGCTGTTCTTATTGTCTTTTTTTAACTGCTGAGAAAACTGAGACAAAAAGAAGCAAAGTGACTTACCCTGGTTATGCAGCTTGCAAGTGTCTGAGGTCGAGGTTTGGGGTCACTGCCAGTTAAACTGACATGTCTTGACACTAGGCTCAGATGACTCTGGAGGAGAGAGTGAGGCTGTTGACTTTGCACAGTGCTGCCTCACTTAAATCCAATTCACTTTCAAGTCAAGACATCACCTTCTTGATGTCACTGCTCCTCTTCAAGAATGGACAAATCACAAACAGCCTGAGGTCACATTTGAATTCAAGTATTCCTGACTTCATGTCCAGTTGAGCCACTTAACTGCGTTTAGAGCATCAAGAAAGATATTTAAAAAAAAATATATATATGTATATATCTATATATGGAGAGTCGGTATGCATGTATATATATGTGTGCATTATATGTATGTATGTATATGTGTGTATATGTATGTGTGTACCTATGGGTATATGTATGTACCCATGTGTGTGCATCGTGTGCACTGCACATGTATGTGTGCGCACACTTATTTATAAGTGTGTACGCATATGAGAGACATGGGGGATGATGGGAGTGAAATGCTGCCTGCCATGTTGCAAGTCAAGTCCTGGCTACCTTTGCTTAACTACTTTCCTTTATTGGGGAAAAGGCTCTGGACTGGGGTGGGGCAGGGGAAGTATATCTGAATAGAATCATGATGTAGGAACAAAAGTGAAAATGGATAAATCTATTCTCTGAGGAGATACTTCTATAACCAGAGTCTTGATAACGGGCCAGAGATAGATTTCAGTAAATAACAAATGGCACAGTGGATAGAACACCAGGCCGAGAGTCAGGAATACATGAGTTCAAATCTGACCTCAGACACTTATTAGCTGTGTGATGCTGGGCAAATCATTTAACCCTGTTTGCCTCAATTTCCTCATCTGTAAAATGGGGATAACCTACCTCCTAGGGGTGCTGTGAGGACAGAATGAGATAACTATAGAGTCCTCATCACAGTGGCTGGCACATAGTAAGAGCTATATAGTTAGCTATTATATTATTAGTTGAAACCTGTGTTGTTCATTTCCTGTGTGGCTTTGGGCAGATCACTTAACTTTCCTAGTCCCTTGCTTCCTCATGAGGGGTGGTTGGGAGTGCTAGACCTCTGATCCTCTGATCTTATATATGCCCCTTTATCTTCACTCCCTGCCTTGGTAACCTCATCACCTCCCATAGTTTCAATTTTCATCTCTTCACAGATGAAATAATGTATTATTTTTTTAAATGACATTTTTGGGAAAAAATTACATGAGGTGACCAAGAACTGGAAATTGAGGACATGACCATCAATGGGAGAGTGACTGAAAAAGTTGTGGTATATGAATGTAATGGAATACTGCTGTGATGAATAGGCAGACCAGAAAAACCTGAAAAGACTTATATGAATTGATGCTGAGTGAAGTGACCACAACCCAGAGAATGTACACAATAGCAGCCACAGTGTGAGATGACTGACTTTGATAGACTTAACCCTTCTCAGCAAAGTATCTAAAACAATTCCAAAAGACTCAGGATGGAAAATGTCAACCACATCCAGATAAAGAACTAGGGAGTCTGAATATAGAGCAAAGCAGACTATTATTTTTTTTATTTTGTTTTGTTTTCTCATGGTTCCTCTCATTTGTTCTAATTCTTCTATACAACATGATTAATGTGAAAATATGTTTAATAGGAATGTATAAGTACAGCCTATATCAGATTTCATGACTTCTTGGGGAAGGGGGAAGGGATGGAAGGGGAGAAAAATTAAACTTGCAGAATTGAATTTTGAAAATTAAAAATAGATTAACTTATAAAAAAGGGTAAAAATTAACATGAAATATATATATATTTCTCAACTGGCCCTCAAAAAATTTAAAAAATAGCACT
Source organism: Petaurus breviceps papuanus (assembly GCF_028583685.1). Classification (NCBI taxonomy): domain Eukaryota; kingdom Metazoa; phylum Chordata; class Mammalia; order Diprotodontia; family Petauridae; genus Petaurus; species Petaurus breviceps. Next base: position 35,993,443 of record NW_027185771.1, read on the forward strand.
AACCTAGGAGATGAAGACCTGAATTTGTATCTCATTCTGCCACTAACTGGGTGACATTGGGCAAGATTGGGATCCTCTCTGGGACTCTGTGCTAGGTAATGAGGGATACAAAGACAAAAGGTAACTGAAAAGGATACAAAAGTGACCAATCTTGGCAAAATTCCCTCCTTTCCTTGGAGACATGGGAAGCTTTGGAGTCAGAATTCTCAATACATGCCCTTGTCATCATATTGGTTGACTTTGCTTAACTCTGACATGGGAAGGTTCACTGGGCACAGCAGAGCAGGAAGAGTATGTGAATGTGACCATGAAATAAAACCAAAAGGCATCAATAGAACTCTATCTATATCCATACAAAAACTTATTTAAAATGATGGGACTAGACCAGATGATTTCTTAGGTTTGTCCCTTGTAGTTCTAAATCTTATGATGCCAGATTTGGGTCCCCATACTGGGAGCTTTGTGCTTTGCATAGCCCCTGTCTGAAGGCTATTTGTGGAATGGACAGCCAAGGGAAGATCTGGAATTCCTATCTTGCTATATCTTCTAACTGGTAATAGTCTGATCTCTCCCAGGGATGGCTGTGAAGCCGACTTGCCTGAAGGCAGAGTTGACAGCAGAATGACCTCTCCAGACCTCTTCCAGTCTCTGTCAGGCTCTTCATTCATGGTCTAAACAAGCTGGTATCTAAATGCTGAGGTGCCCATCTAGGGAATACATTTTGAGTCTTAAAAATCATAGAGTATTGTACCTCTAAGCCTATTCTTTTGTTTCTCAGGAGAACAAACCATTTTTCTCCATTATACTTTTAACTAAATTCTTAGAATAACTCCTGCTATACGCAACTTTGAAAAGCAAAAACACAAACTAGATTGTTATATTCCATTCTTCCAGAAAGAAGGGAATAGTCCATAACTTGTCACACCAGCTGCCAATAACTCCTGCCATTTAGAATGATCACAGAAATCACTGCCACCCCAGAAATGAAAGATAGCACTGACCTGAAGCAATAGGAGATGTGTGTTTGTGTATGTTCATGTATAATAGTGGATATGCTCTGTCAATGCTATCATCTTAGAAGGGACTTAGGCTCCCCCTGGGGCTGTCTCAAAAAAAAAATTAACTAAAAAAAAACTTTGTACAAAAAAAGCAATTTACTTAGCCAATCATTTTCTGGATTTGCTCAGCAATTATTTCAGCTATTTGTGTTTAAATGAGAGTTTTCTCCATCCCTGACCAGCAGCTTTCTGCTTGAGGTGGCAGGGAAGCCTCAGCATTTTGCCTGCTGATGGGCAAACCTTCTTCAGCACAGATATTTGGTTTGGCTCCTGAAAGAGACAGAAGTTCACTTGTTCACCCCAATGTTATTTGAAACTATTGGTTTTGCCGGCTGGCATGACAAATATCTTGAAAATAATCTCTGATATTCTATCCTTTCTGTATAAGATGCATAGACGAAAACAACTAATTTTTTTTCTTGGTGATAAAAATAGTTGTTTGTGTTGGGGGAAGAGGGATTGAGGAAGGGAGTAGTTTCATTGAGGATAGTAGGATGTGGGAGTAGGGAACAGTCTTAGAAGGAAAGAGGTCAAATCTGCAGAAACTCTGGTCTATGTCCCTGTGGGGATTAGGATGGAAAATAGGCTCTGTTTAAGGGCATCATGATGATAAGATCCTGGGCATGAGGGCCCAGGACTTGACAATTAATTAATTAGCAAATATTCATGAGGCATCTACTATGTGCTTTTTAAAGCTCAAACTAATGATACTGTAAAAATTGTATCCAAATAAAAGAACTCCTCCTTCCTCAAGGCCCACACATACTTTGAAAATGCCAGAGGCTAAAGGCTAAGATGTCTTCTCTACCAGTCCAAACTCTCAGGGTTTCTTAAACTTTCCATTTCCAACTCATATGGGGTTGTGGCCCAAAGTTTAAGAAGTGCTATATAGACAACATAGTTTAGAGGAGAGAATGATAACTAAGAGCCAGATGAGTTCTGGGTTTGAATTGTAGTTATGATCACCTCTCAGAGATGTGATCTTGAGCAAATTTATTTCACATTTCCTAATGAAATCTAACACATAATTGATTAAGCACTTATTCTGTAACAGATTCTGTGCCAGGTCTTGGGGATATACAGGCATAAATGGAACAGTCCTTTTCCTCAAGAAGTTTACATTCTACTGAGGAAAAGAATGCAAGAAAAACCAATTTGCATAAGATAATTTGAGGAGGGTGGGAATACCAACATTTAGGGAATCAAGGAAGGCTTCTCCAGGAGGTGACACAGAAACTGACCCTCATGCAAAATGTAAATGATGTTTTGTGAAACCTTCTCCAGAAAGTTTTTTGTAAAGAAAAGCTTTGGAAAATCTTCAAGGAGTCATATAAATGTGCATTTTAATTATTACTCTCTCCCCCACCTGATTCCCCCCTATCAAAGGCTAAAGTGAATAGGAAAATATTAACCTGGTTTCTAGTTGATCAAATGTCATTTTCCTCATCAATGAACTTTTAGAGATAACCTTTGTTAAACCTTGATAAGGTATTTCCTCATTGCCTGAGGGCGACCCTTCCACAAACAATTAAAAGAGAGGATTGGCAACTATTGCTTAAAGCACTCCAGGATAAAACTGGAGACAAATGGGCATAACTCCTTGTTTCCTTAGATTAGAACTAAGTAGAAAGAGCACAACTAAATACAAGGAACACTTGTGCTTCATATCACATCATTTTGATTTAATCCAACCACCATGTATTAGCTTCCATTATGTCCAAGGTTCTCTGCTTGGCACTGGGCAGACATCTACAGAGATGTAGCTCCTACTCTCAAAAAGGTTACAATCTAATTCAGGGGAGGGGATGGGAAGGAAAGACACACAAATAATTCTGACAAATGTGAAATTAAAGAAAGTGTTAAAAAAGAGAGATCTAGGGGTGGCTAGGTGGCACAGGGAGTAAAGTGCCAGTCCGGGAATTAGGAGAACCCAAGTTCAGTTCCAGCCTCAGACACTTAACACCCACAGAAAAAAAAAAAAAAAAAAAAGGAGGGCGCGAGGGAGGTGGGTAACCCCAACTGCTCTCCAAAAGAGAGAGAGAGAGAGAGAGAGAGAGAGAGATCTAAGAAAAGCCCTGGGAGAAATTTGAGAGGAGTTCACATTTCTTTTGAATGTTCACTTTTAAATGGTACTGGATATGGAAGAGAGGACGATGAGTCATGGAAGAGGTAGGACCTAAATGGAGTCTTGAATTACAGGACTGACTTCAGAGATGGTGTAGGGAAGGTGGGAGGGCAGGGGATTAGGGAGTCTATTCTAGACATCAGCATGACACAAGAAAAGCCACAAAGATAGGGCTCATAGCATTAGAGAATCATAGGTTTAGAGCTGGATAGGACCTTAGGGACCTATCTCAGAGGTCCTTGACCATTGTCTGTGTCCTGGACACCTTTGGTCAGATAGTGAAACCTATGGACCCCTTCCAAGAGTAACATTTTAAAATAATTAATGGAAATGCTAATATTTTCCTATCCAAGTTCATAGATTCTCTTAAGCTGGAGAGGACTCCAGTTGAGCTGGAATATAGAACTTATGAATGAAAAAGGATGAGAAAAAATGAAAAAAAAGTGGTTTGGAACCAGATTGTCAATGGTCTTGCAAACAAGAGGAAATAGTTATATTTTCCTTGTTTGGCAATGAGGAACTATTGAAAATGACCAGTGAGCCAGTTCATTGTGATGGAGTCTGGAAGCACTGACTTGGGAAGTAGAGAGTTTGTCTTCTAGTCCTGTATATTGCTAAACCATTGTGCTACCTTGGGCTAGTCACTTAACCTCTATGGACCTCAGTTTCTTCTCCTTTAAGAGACTATAGAGGAGACTAAACTAGATGATTGCCAAGGTCTTTTCAAACTCTAAAATTATATTTTATATTATATATTACATATTGATATTATAATTGTGTAATGTTCAGCTCACCCAAACCCCATGAATAATTCCTTACAGTCCAGAGGATGTGTAGCCATTCTGTGTGGGCACCCAAAAACATTTTGAAGGCTAAAAGAACTGTGATATTTGACTATCTTTGAAGGTTACTATTCAATCTGTTAGCTAACTTTAGCCTTTATGGGTCTCATTTTCTCAACTTTAAATTGGAATAATACTACCTACTGATCTCTGCACAGGAGTATTTTGTAAAATGAATTCTATGAAAGAGCTGGATAAAGAATAGCATAATCATAAGCATAGGGTATGCGCTATATGTATTGGTACATCCTGAGGAATAAAGGGGGTGGGGAGGAGACATTTTTATTGCCCTGTTTCTGCTTCTGGAGATAAAGCTTAGACTTCAATTCTACTCCAAGGAGTAACATGTTGGCACCAGCCTAGAGATAATATAGTATGAGTTAGAGGGAGAAGAGATGAGTAGTAGTGGTTGGAAACTCCTGGCTGAGTTTGTGGACAGTACCAAAGTGAAGTGTCCTATCTTCCCAGGACATGTATACAGAATGTGATGGGCAACATCTCACAATTTGTGATGACACTATTCTTTCTGGTGATTAATGCAGGGGTAAAACTTCTACTGGAGAAAAACTAGAAAGCATTACTAGGAATCATAAAATCCTGGGTGAAAAACAGAAGATTAGCACAGAGTAAGTACTTAATAAATGCTTGGTGATTGACTGACCTTTGAGAGTAATGTAATGTTTTCAAGACTTACTAATTTAAGATAAAGACTTCAGAAGAGAAAAGGTGACTTGTGGAACTGAAAATATGGTTAAGAATATGAAGTCTTGGAACAAAATTTAACCTTTTAGACAAGAGCTCAAAATAGAAGAATGTTAGCATCTTGTCAATTAGTCAGACAATTCACATTTATTAAGTACCTTCTATCCACCAGGCACTGTGCTAAGTACTGGGGATAAAAAAGAGGCAAAAGAAATACTACTTACTCTCAAGGAGTTCACAGTCTAATGGATGAGATAACTTGCAAACAAGTATGTATCATAGAATGTTTTAAACCAAAAGAAAAGAAGGGAGATAAATGCCTACCCATACCTAAACCATTAAGAGACAATGTGTAATGGATCAAGAGCCACATAGAAATCATGATGACCTGGGTTCAAGAACCACTCTTGGCAAACACTGGTTTTGTTACCATGAGCAAGTATTTTCACCTTCAATTCTACCTAATGCAGTAAGTTCAGAGATGTAATAGTGGACATCAATTGACAAAGTAAATTCATTACTAGAAGTTACCTACACTGATGTAATTGAAAACCCATTCCCAACCCATCTAATGTGCTAGATAGCATAGAATGAAGGAGCAAGAAGATTGGAAGAACCTCAGAGTTCACAGGAAACAAAATCAAAGAACATGGTCAATAATAAACCTGCCTTATCTACATGCTTCACAGTCAAAGTCTGATGAATTGAAAAACTCTGCCCTCACTATCTCATCCTGATTTCTCAGCACTATCCACCTCAGCCCTACTCTTCCGCAACCTACCTTGCTCTCTGCCCTTTCATTGCATCACATCACCTGGAATCTGCCCTCTATTGTTATAAAGTTGCCTTTTATCCTGAATCTTCCCATTTCACATATTTCCCATTTTCTTGGGCTATCAGAAATCTGGTTTTGCTCAGAAGACATTGTCTCCCCAGTCACTGCTGCCCTCATCCACATATTGGATGCACCTTTGTTATGCCTCTCAAAAGCATGGTCCAAGAGGAGAAGTAGGCACACTCCTCCCTTCTCATCCCTACTTCAAGGCTGTCCCTTTGCCTATATGTTTCAGCAATCATTTTCCCTTTGACATGCACAACATTCATCTGCATCACTCAGTCAACTGCTTGTCATATCCATCTACTGATATTGTGCATCATTCTCAAGGAATGTAGTAGTTGACTTATGGTCTTCCTTTATACCTCAACTTCTGTCTTTGGAGACCCTAACAGACATGTTGTACCACAATGTACCCTGAAACACCCTGGCTTCCTGATAGGTCAACTTTCTAAAGTCCAATGATCTCCATCTTCATTCTACATTAACTACATACAGAGATGGCCACATCCTTGATTTGCCCATTGGCCATAAATATTTTTTTCTTCCATCTCTCTAAGATTCCTACATCTGACCATATTTTCCTATGCTTCTCTCTTTCCCTGAGCCTCACTCCTCCTAAATTTATTGTTTGTCCTGACCATGGTCTCCAGACTCCATACTTTTTCCTGTTCTTCTAGCCTACAAACACCAATCTGGTTTTCCTTCACTCCCTTTGAAGTAGAACCCTATGGTTGACCACTTTAATCCTATGCCATTAAATATACTTGAATCTCTTCAAGGGGATGCCCATAAACTAATGGAATGATTAAACAGGTTGTGGTACATGAATGTAATGGAATACTATTGTGCTGTAAGAAATGAGGAGCAGACAGACTTCATAATAACCTGGAGACTTATATAAACTGATGTTGAGAAGAGCAGAACCAGGGGAAATTTGTTCACAATTACAGATGCAACATATGTGTGACAACTAACTTTGATTGACTGGGCTCCTCTCAGCAATGTAAGGTTATAAGACAACTCCAAAGACTCATGATGGATAGAAATATCCACATCTAGAGAAAGAGCTACAGTCTGAATGCAGACTGAAGCAAACTACTTGCTGTTTCTCTTTTTTTTGTTTGTTTTATTTTGTTTTGTTTCCTTTTACCCATTTTTCATTCCATTTGTTATAATCTTTTACAACCCAACTAATGTTAATGTGAAGGTCTTTGATTTATATAATTTTGAATTGATTTGATAATATATTTGATTATATGCCACCATGGGAGTGGGGGGGGTGCAGTGAGAGTGAGGTGGAGAAAATTTGGAACTCAAAAATTTGTGGAACTCAATGTTGTAAACTAATAGTAAATAAATAAAAATTAAATAGATAAATATGCTTGAATTTCTTGTCCCTTTTAAAAATCATTATTCATGTCTTGCCAAATCCTAAGTCTTGTCTGTTAATAATTAATAACAACAATAATAGTTAATAAAGAGTTGGAATCCAAGATAATTAAAAAGAGAGTAAGAACACCTATTGCCTACAATGAATTAAGGCTACCTTAGATGGGTTAACTCCATCCCAGGGTACTGAAAGAAAGATAGATGTGTTTTCTAAGTCATTACTAGTGATCTTTGAAAAATAGTGTAGTATTAAGTTCCCTTTGCCTGTAGAAAGGCAAATAATGTCACACTTTTCAGAGAAGTGGAAATAGAAAAAAGACATAGAGACAGAAACAAAGCTAGACAGGTAGAGGCAGAGATAGAGAGACAGAGAGACAGAGGTAGGCAAAGACAGAGACAGAGGGAAAGAGAAGGCTGAAAAATATAGGACAATGAACATTGAATTCCTAACAAAATCCCAAAACCTATTATTGAAGCAATTATTTATAAATATTTGGAAAGAGATGCAATGATTACTAAGAACCACCAAAGCCTCATCAAAAACAGGTCACAGCAAGATAAATGATTTTGTTTTACAAGGGTAGTTGATATGTCCATTAGGGAAATGCTGTAGACATAGTTAACTAGATTTGAACAAAGCCTTTGACAAGGCCTTTCATGTTTTCCTTAGGGACAAATGGTGATATGTGTTCTAGACAATAGAGTGTTTAAGTGGATTTGAAACTGGTTAAATGTGAGGTGTAATGGAAATAGCACTGAACTTAGAGTCAGAACGACCTGGGTTCAAATCTTTAGTCTACCCCCTTACTCATTGTATATCATTTAATGTCTTTGGCCTCAGTTTTCTCTGTGAAATGAGAGCTGTCTGGGCTAGTTGTCTGAGGTTCCTAAGTCTAAGATCCTGTAATCCAAAGAAGAGCCACTAATCAGGATCTCATGTAAATTTGGAACAAGGTCCGTAGCAGTATGCTTTGGGGGTGGGTGATTATTACTGTGCTATCTAATATTTTTTATCAATGTCTAGAATCAATGAATAAATTATATGCTTATTACATTTGCAGTCTCCACAAAGGCAGAGGGAACAGGTAACACTGGGTGATAGAAGAGACCCCAAAGAAATCCCAAGAGGATAAAACAATAGGCAGAAACTAAAAAAAATGAATTTAATAAAGATGAATATTAAAATCTATAAGCTGACTCAAAAACCAAATTTCACAAATTTTAAGATGGGGAGGTTTGGCCAGTTAATAGCTCATGTAATAAAAATCTCTCAGTCAAGTGAAAGCTCAATGTTAGTTAAACAGGTAACATGCTGGCCAAAATTAGTGTTAGTGTACTATCAGGTATAGAATACTGTTTCTGGAGTCAGGAAGATATACATCGAAGTCCCATCAATGACATATACTAGCTGAGTCTAAGTTTGTACATCTGTAATACTTGTGGTATTGCCACATAGAGTTGTGAGGCTCAAACAAGATAATGTGCATTAAGGATTTAGCAATCATTAAAATGCTAAATGAATGTAAGCTGTCACTAATATTATATGAGACTGTATATCATAAGATATTAGAAGAAATTCCGTGGATTCCATTTGAGCATAAGACACCAAAGGGAAAGGTAGTCATTTCTTCTTGATGCAGTCACTGGCTATGGGCTCAGAAAAATGGTTTGTCAAATGGGTGTCCTATTTGCAATCTCTCATGTTAAGTAGCTCTCCTGTGAATTCCCTAATAGAACCACTGTTGAGGAGATACTTTTTGCAAAATACATTCCCCAAACCTCTGTCATCTCTTATGAGTACACTAAGCCACTGCTTCAGTCATCTCCAGCTGCACCCAAATGGAAATGGTCGCAGGACACATTTTCTGTGCTTTGGGACATTGAGGGTCAGTAGTTCTGACCTCACTGTACTCACCCTGCAGAAAAGTCTAGGGAGTTGCAAAGATGCTATGTCAGCATGTGGGGGAGGAGGGGAAGGTTAATAAAACACTGCCTAGAACCAGGAAATCCAACTCGAGATGACATGTGGGCTGTGGGCTGGGCTGCGGGCTTTGGCAAAAACAATGGAGCTAAACTGACATGATTAGAGACTGAATAATGTTGACACTGTGTGCATTTTCTTCTCCCCCTGTCCTTGCCCTTTCCCCCTCTCTTTTTGTCCTCCTCCATTTTGGATTTATTTAAAAGGTATACAGATATTAATATGCACACACAAATATGCATGTATATGAGGTATATATTATGTGTGTATACAAATGAATGCATATATCCATGTGTATAGAAAAAGCTTGTGTATATAATTATTATTGGGGAATGAATTTCCCAATCTCAGCCAGGTTGAAAGGGCATCAATCAATCAGGTGCCTGATTCCATGGTAATAGGCACAGAAACTTTGACCTGCCCTGTTTCTGACCTGGGTCAGTTCACCCCTTCTTAGGCAGACTGATGCCTACCTCTCCCCATTTGCACACCTCTCAAGTTTAATCATTCCCTAACTGGAGCCTATAGAGTTTCCCAGACCATAATCTGCCTTCACATTTCATAAAAGCCAAGCCAGCCAGAGATTAAAGTTCCAACAAAGAGTTTATCAGGAGTCCATCTAGCTGTGTTTCTACTTAGCAAGCTTCCGCAATAGTAACTGCACAATAGCCTTGCACTGGGGAGTGAGAGTTGGCTAGTGAGGTTTGTTCTCTGGTTTAGAAAGGGAAGCTTGTTTCTTTGTTCATAGGGGTCACCCTAAATGGTGGATACCAAGCCCAGGAGCTCTCTGAGCTGCAAAGATTGTTCTTTCCCCAACCTGTTTGCCCCTGGACACTTTTGTTGGTCGTACTGACCTCAAGCTTTGCTGTTATGCCAGTGACAGGAGCCGTTTCAATGACCCTCCCTCTCCATCTCCTTTGCTTAAGGATAAAAGTTTCTGGTGGGTTTTTCTACCCAGCTGGGATAGCTAGGAAATATCACTGCTACCATTCCTATGCTACCCTTCTAGGTTTGGCTTAGTTGGAAGGCACTTGAGGGCCATAGTGGACTTTCGGGAATAGAAAATGCTTTGCTCTGACTTCCCCAGATCCCAATGGCAAAATGGGAACAAACAAAAGCTGAGTTGACCTATTGGTAGATACATTTTTTTAACATACTCTTACACAAAGAGAGGTTAATGTCTCATGCATGTGATGAGACAGTATTTTTTGGTCCAATTTCTGCCATTAACATCCTCTTGTCTATGGATACATAGACATCCCTCATCCCCCACCTTGCCTGCAGTTTCTGGTGCACACCCTCTAAATTCTGTACCCTGATCTAAAGTCCCAGTTGCCCCTCCTTTATTATGACTCTTGGGGAAGAATAAAAGAATAGTTATGCAGTAGTGAGGGCCTAGCTGACACGAGGAGCACACATTTATAGTGGGCCAACCAGGACAATTGCACAACTGTCAGAATTCAGGGGTGACACAGATAGTGGGAACAAAATAGGCCTGAGGTTTGAAAGGACCCGAGAAATGATACAACAAGGGGACAGTGGAATCAAGGGTAATGGAGAGTGTCAAGTTGGAGTGGTCTCCCATAGGGTCAAGACTGTGAAGGGCAGAAGCAAAGCCAGGGACAATGGAATAGAACAGGGAAGGTGGAGAAACTGTAGGTCACAGTAAGGACAAAGAATCATTGGAATGGAAAAATAGGCAGTTGTGAGCAGAGGGCAGAATTACAGAATTTATGATCATGAAGGTAGCAGAGTTTTAGAGGATGGTGAGCTCTAAAATGTGACCATCTCTTTGAGTGATTTAGGGGTGCAGGGACTACAAATTGTATCAATGGAGAAAGTGCCCACCCTGATAAAATGGAGGGTCCCTTGACAGTCTGAAGTATTGGGGATAGAGGTAATAGAGGTTTTAATATTGCAGAGAGAATACTCCACAATGTATATATACCATGTATTAATTCTTTATATCTCTGCACTGCACTTATCAAATAAAATTGTACTTATGTAAAAAGCAAATACATAAATCTTGCCTCATTGACATCTGGCAACTCATAGCAACTGCTAATTGTATTGTATGTCTTTCTGAAATGATGGCTAGGAGTTACCAGGTCCAACAGCATTATTATTTATCATTGGAGCAGTGGCAATTTGCTTTTTGGAACCAGACTCTAAAGTATTTGAAACTCTTTCTCTCTCTCTCTCTCTCTCTCTCTCTCTCTCTCTCTCTCTC
>NW_027185771.1:36004707-36008585 GCF_028583685.1 Petaurus breviceps papuanus
TCTCTCTCTCTCTCTCTCTCTCTCTCTCTCTCTCTCTCTCTCTGTCTTTCTCTCTCTGTCTCCCTCTCTCTGTCTCTCTCTGTCTCTGCCTCTCTCTGTCTCTGTCTCTCTCTGTCTCTGTCTCTCTCTCTCTGTCTCTCTCTCTCTCTCTCTCTCTCTGTCTCTCTGTCTCTCTCTCTCTGTCTCTCTGTCTCTCTCTCTCTCTCTGTCTCTCTCTTTTTCTCTCAAGATATAAAAGAAGGAGCCCACAATCTGTCTCTTTCCCCCACTCTTGTTGGAAGAACAGGGTCTCTCCTATAAGAGACACACACTCCGATAACCATCTCTATTTATTGCCTCTTTGTCTCTCATCCATACACAGACTCAGACCCACCCACACCCATCACTTACTCTATGTTTGGATGCACATACACTCATAAACAGACTCCCTCCCCTTACTCTACACCCATGGCCTAGTTCTCCAACTGTGCTTTAATGATAGTCACAGAGATATGTTGTGGTACTTTTCAGATAGACACAGGGAATAACTAGCAGCTTATATATCCCACAGCATCTTTAATACCTGTGATAGAGAAACTAGAGCTTTGATGATCAGAGAGGGGCATATGGTGTAGAAGCCAAGGGGAGAAGGACTCATCTCAGTTTTATAGAAGTCTCTGCTGAACGTGAAACATTGATAGTTTAGTGGCAAGACCATGCAATCTGGAGTCCAGACACCTGAGTTTGCAATAGCTAACCCTTTTCCTTCTTCCCCTCCTGCAACATAAAAGCAACAAGAAATGATGGCATGGCCTGATAACAAGTATGTTCCAGAAGGATAAGGTCCTCAGACAAGACTTTGAGAAAGATCAACCAAAGGGCAACAGAGATTTGAATTTGTAAAGTGGGATAAAGGTCTTCATATCAAACCCGAAGCGATATAAATGTTCAAGGATCTCTGAGCTGCCACGGAATTCAGAGAGCACTGGGATAAGCCCATATTGATTCCAGCAAAATGAAAAGCACCTTGCCCCTTGCTCTGATTTGTTACTAAAGGTTCAGCTATCAGGGAATTTCCTCAAGACCAAAAGCAACAAACTCAGTGAAAAACTGAATTGGTGCATTTGTAGACTCCACTTTCCCATTTGCATCTAGGAAGTCTTACAAAAGTGTAATCCAAGGCCCAGGGAAAAATGAGCAGGAGGAGGAGGAGGGGTGCAGGAGGAGGGGGACAAGAATTAGGGGGAAGGGGAGGAAGAGGAAGGGTTAGGGGAGGAGGAGGAGGAGGAAGAAGAGGATGTGATTTTATGTCACTTTATATTTCCATTAATATATTATATCTCTTCCAAGTTAAACAATAACCCTAGGGGGTAGGTACTACAAGTATTATCATCATAATCTTACAAATGAAGAAATGAGTGCTATTAAGTTACAAAGTTGTTTTACTATCCTCCCACAAGGGTGTCTCCATATATTTCATTATGCAAATTAGCTCTTACAAGTTCACACTGTCTCTGAGCCTATCAACTGTTCGTCAAGTTTATGAGTCCAATGAGTCAAGTCATTGGAACTCTTCATCATTTGGGTCAGGAAACTTGAGTTCAAATCCAAGCTTTGGTTCTTTCTAGTTGTGCAACAGTAACAATGTTAACACTTACATAGTGATTCAATTTTACAAAGTGATTTACATAAGTAGTTCATTCTGAGGTAGGAGTTATTATCCTCATTTTACAAATGAGTAAATTGAGGCTGAAAAAGTTCTAGAGGGGCATAGCTAGTAAGTGCAGAGGCAGGATTTGCCAATATCATTTTTTGAAATGATAACATCCAAATAGGTGTAGCACAGATTACAAGATTACTTTTCTTGATTCACAGACATGCCAGGGGTGAGGGGACACATGAACATCACTTCTCCTTTATCCCTCCTCTATATCGTAGGTTTTAACCTGGGTCCATGAACTTATTTTTAAATAGTTTGGCAACTATATTTCTCTATAATTGGTTTACTTTGTACAGTACATCAACTACTGAGATTTCCAATTTATTTGGGTGTCAACAATGAGTAAAAAGTGGTGAGTACCCGTAAAAGCTACATGGGTCCTTTATGTCAGTTAGGGACCCTCTTACACAAGGGTTATATGACTCAACAGACTGAACATAGAAGACAAAAACACCTATTTCTTTTTTTTTAAGCAATCAGGGTTAAGTAACTTGCTCAAGGTTACATGGCCAGTTATTTCTGGGTGTGGTGCTAAGTATCTGAGCCCAGATTTGATCCCCAGGTCATCCCGACACTGGGGCCGGTGCTCTTACTCACTGAGCCACCTGGCCGCCCCTAAGCAACTGGGATTAAGTAACTTGCTCAAGGTTACACAGCCAGGTGTTTCTGGGTGGGTACTAAGTGTCTGAGCCCCGGATTCTATCCTCAGGTCATCCCGACACTGGAGCCGGTGCTCTTACTCGCTGTGCTACCTGGCTGCCCCCAAAACACCTATTTCTAATGAGCACACTCAGACATACCCAAAACCTTGGAAACCTTGTTCTTGCAAACAACCTGGACTCTTCTAAAATGCCACAGACACTACTAAGTCTCCATTGAAAAGCAGAGGAGGAAACTAAAAGACTTTTTCTCATGGCTTAAGGCCAAATCTATGTGCTATCTTCTGATTTACCCAAGGCCACCCATAATTTTTCAGCCATCAGAGCAGCAAAATGAAGTGAAGTACATTACACTTGGAATTGGGGGCTCTGGGTTCAAATCCCAAATCTGCTATTTATTAGACATGGACCTTTAAGGAATTTCCCCATGTATGCAGTAAAGAAATTGAACTAAATGAACTCTAAGGTCCCTTCTTGCTTTGAATCTATGATCCTATGATTTCCCTCACTTGTCCCTTCCATGTGGGTTTGGAGCCTAAATGTGCTAACACAATAATGTCTCTCCTCCCCAGGAGGATATTTCTCCAGGGTCCTGTCCAGTCAATTTCAAGCAGAGTCTGAATGTAGATGCGTCTGCATCTGCATTCACTGGAAAATAATGGCATCCTCCTTGGCTTTCAAAGGTATCAGCGGTTGAGGTTATATTGCATGGATAAAAAAAAAAAATGTATACTTTGACATTTAACCAAATTAACAAACTATTAATTGCATATAAAACCCACTTTGCTGAACTGAAATGAGCTATTTAACCCAGTGGACCAATCCACTGGGGATCCAAGGCCAGAGAAGCACAGTTTGCAATTCTTAGACATTAAGACCGGGAGCTCGGCACACACTAGCTCCTCTGGGGTCAGAGGGAGCCATGCAGTTAGAAAGGAATAGGAGTCCAAATTAAGCCCTTTCTGCTGCATTCTTCAAACAGAAAAATGTCATCTAAGGCCTTTTAAAGCTCTGTCATTCTGACCTTCCTGGAATGCTCCTCTCCACGTACTGTGGTCATTACTATTTCCATAGCAAAGTACATACATAGTGTCTGTGTCCTCATTGAAATGCTTTCAAAGGACTCCTTCAATTTCCAGATTTGGGGGTCAGGTTTCTGACAGGCTAATGAGAGATATAGCCCAAGGCTATGACATTTCCTGTTACATTTCTTTTCTTCATCTGAACCTCATTCCCCAAAATTTCAACTTATGTTATCTGCTCCAAGGCAGGAAAGAATGGGAATAGGGTTAAGCATCAATACCTTTTCTAATTGAGGCCTTAAAGACAGTGAGGCAGAGTGATGGAATGATAAGAGGCCTGTATTTGGAGTCTGGGGATCTGGGTCCAAATTCTAGACCTTTTACTAGTTCTATGAGACTTTGAACAAGTCACCTAACATCTTGGCCTCAGTCTTCATCTGTAAAATAAATAACATACTTACACACACAGCATTGAATAAATCACAATGGTGTGACGGG
>NW_027185771.1:36008595-36059369 GCF_028583685.1 Petaurus breviceps papuanus
TATCCTCCTGGCAGTCACTGCAGAGTGGGCTAGTCTTGGGATAATTAAGATATTAAACTTTTAATATGGATTCTGAATGGATAGTCTAGGAATCTCCAAGGTTTCCTATGACCCATGAAAACTTAAAGGTATCTCAGAATCCCTCCAAGTGAGTGAGACCAGACTTATGGAAGCCTTGAGGAGAAAAAGAAAAGAAAAAAAAGAAATATTAGCTGCTGAGGTTCTGACAATGAAACATCCCCAAACCTAAAAACTAGGCTTTATGCAAAGGAAAGCCCTCTGCCTCACTTCACATATATCAGTTGGTTCCTCCAACACATTTAATTCCATTCTGAATCACTTATGGAACATTTATTATGATCTCGGTATCATGGTAACTAGGGAAGTTGAACAGAGCTATAGAGGGGAAAGGAACATATAAAGCTGTGTTGCATATAATTTTGCCATTGTTCCCAAAATTAAGTTAAAGTCTTTAAGAAGAAGGGGAGGCAGATGCATTGGCAGTTTCAATACAGTGGTCTCCACCAATGCCCTTTGGCCACAGTCAGAGGAGCAATGAATAGAGAAGAGACTGAGGTGAGGTGGGTATGTGGGAAAAGGCTCCTTTTTCACCTGTGTGGATGCCTCAGTGTGTCTCCTGTCCTGTGGATGCTGACCTTCTCAGAGAAGCTGACCAAGAAAATGTATACAGGGTCTATCCCTCTAGAGCCAGCTGGGTGGCTCAATAGAGTGCTAGACCTGGAGTCAGAAAACCTAGGTTCAAACTTGGCATGAGACACTTAACTAGCTGTGTGACCTTGGGCAAGACTCTATCTGCCACCATTGCTTCAACTGTAAAATGGATATAACAATAAAAGGGCAGTTATGAGGCTCAAATGAGATGGTACTTGGCAGAGTCAAGGTGATGGAGTAGAAGCAGGACTTCCCCATTTCTCCAGCTTCCACCTTCCCCAATCCATGTAAAAAGGGGACTCTAAACAAACTTTGGAGCTGCAGAACCCACAAAATGACACATTGAAGCTAACCTCCCACTGAGGACAGCCTGGCAGGCTGGCAGTTATCGGCCAGCACAGCACTTTGGGAGCCGAGAACAGCCCCACACCAAGGCTTTAGCCCCAGGGTGGGCTTTACCAGCCCCCATCCAGAGGATCCCCAGATCAGCAGCAGCTGTGGCTATTTCCAGATTTGTCAACACATAGATGCAAAGGACAAAATGAGAGGTCAGCACAGTCTGGACTTTGGGACCCAGTAAATGGGAGTGTGTGGCTTCTGCCCCCAGGGTGAGAAGCTGCTGAGACACTGGCACAGCTAGCCAGCACCACATGGCAGCTTCAGCTCCTGGCCTGCAGAGTGTAGGGGGAAAAAGCACCAGTCTGAGGGGTAATCGATCTTGCTTTAACCTGCTTGGATCTGAATTGCAGTCTAGGGTGGAGGTCCTGAAGTAAGTGTCCAGCTTGCCAGAGCATGTGGGGACCTCAGAGAGGGCACCCATCTAATATCTCCAGCAGCTGAGAAAACCCCAGCTTTTAGGATTAAAGCTCCCCTGTCTGGTGGCAGAGTCCTACTGTGGCAAAAAGCCCAGGGGTCAACTGACTGAGGGGCAACATGACCAGGCAAAGGAAACAAAACAGACAGAAGATTCCAACATTAGACTCCTATTTTGGGGACAAAAAGGAGGAAAGCATGGAACAGGAGGAAGACAGTGAAGTCAGAAATCCTGCACCAAAAATTTCAAAGGAAAATACGAGCTGGTTACAGGCCATAGAGGACCTTAAGAAGCAGATAAGAGAAGTGGAGGAAAAACTGGGAAGAGAAATGAGAACAATGCAAGAAAATTTCAAAATGAGAGTCAACAGCCTGACTGAGGAAAATCACACCTTAAAAAATTGACTAACTCAAATGGCAAAAGAAGCTCAAAAAGGCAATAAGGAGAAGAATGTCTTAAAGAGCCGAATTTGCCAGATGGAAAAAGAATCTAAAAAGCTCAATGAGGAGAAGCATTGCTTCAGAATTAGATTGGAGCAAATGGAAGCTAATGACTTTATGAGAAATCAAGATGCTGTTAAACAGATCCAAACAAATGAAAGAATAGAAGGCAATGTGAAATATCTCATGGGAAAAACCACTGACCTGGAAAATAGATCCAGGAGAGATAATTTAAAAATTATTGGATTACCTGAAAACCATGATCAAAGTAAGAGCCTAGAAATTATCCTCCAGGAAGTTCTCAAAGAAAACTGCTCTGATGTTTTAGAACCAGAGGGCAAAATAGAGATTGAAAGAATCCACCTATCACCTCCTGAGAAAGATCCCAAAAAGAAAACTCCTAGGAATATTATAGCCATTTTCTGGAATTCCCAGATTAAGGAGAGAATATTACAAGCCACCAGGAAGAAACAATTTGAATATTGTGGAAACACAATCAGGATAACCCAGAATTTGGCAGCTTCTACACTGAGGGATCAAAGGGCTTGGAATATGATACTCTGGAGGTCCAAGGAGCTGGGATTAAAACCAAGAGTCACCTACCCAGCAAAACTGAGTATCATGTTTTAGGGGAAAATATGGCTATTCAGTGGAATAGAGGACGTTCAAGGATTCTTGCTGAAAAAAACCAGAGTTGAATAGAAAATTTGACATTCACATACAAGAAGCAAGAGAAGCATGAGAAGGTAAACAGGGAAAAGAAATCATGAGGAACTTATCAAAGTTGAACTATTAACATTCCTACATGGAAAAACAATAATTGTAACTTAAGAACCTTTTCTCAATAGTTGAAGGGAATAGAAATTATGTATATATATATATATATATATATATATATATGTATATACATATATATATGAGGGTATATAGGCATATGAATACATATGTGAATGTGTGTATATATGTTTACAAGTATACATAGATAGAGGACACAGGACCAATTTAACAGGAAGGGATGATACTTAAAAGGTGAAATTAAGAGGTGAGAGGAATATAATGAGAGGAGATGGGGAGAGACAGAATGGGGTAAACTATCTTACATAGAAGAGACAAGGGAAAATGGTTACAATGGAAGGGAAGAATAGGAAGGCAAAAGGGAATGGGTCAACCTTATTCCCATTGAATTTGGCTTGAGGAGAGAATGACATACACACTAAATAGGGTATCTCACCCTCCAGGAGAGTAGGGGGGGAAGGGGATGAGAGGGGGGATGATGGAAGGGAGGGTAGGTGGGGGGGAAGTGGGAAGCACCCACTTTTGAAAAGGGATGGGATCAAAGTAGAGAATAGAACAAGTGGGAGGTGGGATAGGAGGGAGGGAAATATAATCAGTCTTTTACAATATATCTACTATGTTATTGTTTTGCATTAGCCACACATGTACAAGCTATACTGAACTGCTTATCTTCCCAGTAAGTGTGGGTGACAAGGGAGGAAGGGAATGAATCTGGAATTCAAAGTTTTAAAATCAAATACTCAAATATATACTATTATTAATACTATTTTACATGTGATTGGGAAATAAGATATACAGGCACTGAGGCATAGAGATCCACTGGAAAAGTAGAAAGGGGTATGGGACAAAATATGGGAGAGAGCAGATTGGAGGTGGGGATATCCTGTGGGACTGCTATTTTGGGGAAGTGGGTAGGGGAAAAACGGGGAGAAAATTTACAACTCACAATCTGGCAGAAATGAATGATGTATATCAGAATTTAATAAAGCTTTTGAAAAATTAAAAAAAAAGAAATAGTACTTGTAAAACTTGTACATAGTGCCTGGCACATAGTATCAACTTAATAACTGCATATTTCCATCTTTTCTTCTCTTAGACTTTCCCAATAAGCGGATCTCATCCAGAAGAAAGTACCCAACACAGTGAGAGATCTGGAAATCATACCATATAGATTAGCTGGAGAAACCAAAAATATTTAGCTTGAGGAAGAAAAGATTTGGGAGGGTAGGGGGGAAAGGTAGTAGAAACCATTACTGTCTTCAAGTACTTCTGGAAAGTACTGCCATAAGGAAATAGTCACCATTGGCTCTCATTTGCTCCCTAGGAGTAATGGATGAAAATTATTCCAGTAACTGAGCATTTTAATAAATGCTGAATTGAATGAAACAAACTAAAATTTCAGGAAGGTAGATTTAAACTCAAGGTAAATAGAACATTAGTATTGTCCAAGAGTAAAATGGGTTGCCACAGAAGGTCATTGGTTCCTTATCACTTCAGATTCCCAAGGGAAGGCTGTAGAACCACTGGTCAAGAGTGTTGCAGAAGAGATAACAATACAGTTACACATAAATGAGATATTCTGAGGGCCCTCCTAGACTTATGATTCAGGTATTGCCTCCCAGGTGTTTCCATCTTGTATGTGCTTGGTACCTATTCACTGGAGGTGTGAGAAGTATCTACATTTACATGGCATTTCTAGGTAAAACATCTAGGACTCTGCCCAGAGTAGGTAATAGGGTCAAATACTCCCCTGCATATACAGTGGGGAGATATACTCCCCTATCTAGCATAGTGGGGGCATGTACTCTCCTTTATCATGTAGGAGGTGTAGATGACAGCATGGTCTAGGCGATATGTGAGATCATTAAACAAAGGTTCCTGCTTCATAAGAATTAAAAATTCCATAGGAAGATAAAGCATAAGTAGAAAATTGTCAGATGACAAAAACACATGACAGGAAGCCAGAGAACGGTAGTTTTAGTGCAGACCAGGGGTCATGGAAGGCTTTCTGATGGTGGCAGAATATCAGCTGTCTCCCATAACCCTACCTCTCTTTATAACATCAAATCAGTCAGCCCAAACTTGGAATATTCTTGAAAGGATTTCAATTCAATAAACATTTATCAAGTTCCTACTTGTGTGTCAGGTACCGTGTTAAACACCAGGGATACAAAAAGAAGTAAAAAAGAGTCCTTGCCCTCAAGGAGCTTATAATCTAATGGGAGAGATAGCATGCAAACAAATACACACAAAGCAAGTTTTATGCAGGACATATAGAAATCATTGTGGTTAAGCAGCATTGGGGAAGCCTTCCTGCAGAAGATGGGATTGGTGGGGGGGGAGTTAAAGGAAGCCAGAAAGCTCAGTAAATTGGAGTAGAAATAGGAGAACTTTGCCGGCATAGGGAAAAACCAGAAACAATCCCTGGAGCTGAAACATGACCTGTCTTCTTCCTGAAATAGCCAGTAGGCTAGACTTAACAAATCATAGCATCTCTAAGTGGGAGAAGATCTCAAAGGTCTTCTAGTCCAGTCTATTAATTTTATAGAGGAGAAAGCTCAAAGTCCCAGGGCATGTATTTTGAGCAGAGAGTGAGCTGCAGATAGTAAGAAGGAGAGCTGGAATTTGAACTCAGTTCTTTTTATCACAATATAGGTCTCTTCATTAAATCACCCTATTAAGGGAAACATAGTAACTTTTACATTGATCTTGTAGATAGAGCCATAGTTGAACTTCATAAGATGAAGCTTTTAGTTTCCTTAATGGGACTAAACTCAAGAGATGATTCAGGTGCCTACTCATGCTCAAAGAACCACCGTCCTCAGTTATGTACATACAATCCAAGAATCATACCTTTAGAGATGAAAGGGTCTTGGGAAGCCATGAAGTCTACCTGCCCAGTTTACAGATGAAAAAACCAAGGCACTAAGAAATTAATGGACTGGCCCTTAGTCACACAATCACTTAGGATCTGAGACAAAATTTGAATACAAGTCTTGCTAAGTGTTAAGTCCAGTGTTTTATTCATGACGCCATGATTGTTGTCAGGAGGAGCTCCCCAAGAAGGAAATTTCTGGATGTCTCTACAGTGCCATCCTCCTTCCACTCAGCAGGACAACATACCTGGCCATTGCCCTGAATATCTAGATCTGGGAGTGGAACACAAGCGCCAGTAATTGTTTATTTCATTCTTTTTAAAAATTTTTATGTTTATTTTTAGTTTACAACATTCATTTCCACAACATTTTGAGTTATAAATTTTCTCCCCATCTTTCCCCTACCCACCACGCCAGAACACAGAACACCCCCTCCCCAAATCTGCTCTCTCCTATATTCTCCCCCAATCCCTCTCCAACTTTCCAGTAGGGCAAGATGGATCTCCATACCCTAGTGCCTGTATATCTTATTTCCCAGTGCATGTAAAAAATAGTAATAATAATAATTTTTTTAAATATTTGATTTTAAAACTTTGAATTGCAAATTCTTTCCCTTCTTCCCTCTTCAACCACCCTTACTGGGAAGATAAGCAATTCAATACAGGTTGTACATGTGTAGTTGTGCAAAAAATTTCCATAGTGGATATATTGTGAAAGACTGACTACATTTTTCTCCATCCTATCCTGCCCCCAACTTGTTCTATTTTCTACTTTGACCTTGTCCCTTTTCAAAACTGTGTGTTTCTACCTACCCTCCCCCTCAATATGCCCTCCTATCATCCCCCCTCTTATCCCCTTCACCCCTATTTTCATGTAGGGTAAGATATCCAATTTAGTGTGTATGTCATTCCCCCCTTAAGCAAAATGCAATGAGAGTAAGGTTGACCCATCCCCTTTTACCTTTCTGTTCTTCCCCTCCATTGACCAGTTTTCCCTTGCCTCTTTTATATGAGATAATTTACCCCATTCTGTCTCTCCCTATCTCCTCTCATTATATTCCTCCCTCACCTCTTAATTTTATTTTTTAAATATCATCTCTTCCTATTTAATTGATCCTGTACCCTCTGTCTATGCATACTGGTACACATATATACACACACTCCCATATGTATCCATGTGTACATATACCTCCTATATAGACATATATATGTATGTGTGTATGTATATATATATATATATATATATAAACACATTTCTATTGCCTTCAACTATCCTCATACTGAGAAAAGTTTCATAAGTTACAATTATCATTTAACCATGTAGGAATGAAATTGGTTAAATTTGGTAAGTTCCCTGTTTACCTTCTCATGCTTCTCTTGCTTCTTGTATATGAATGTCAAATTTTCTATTCAACTCTGGACTTTTTATCAAGAATGCTTGAAAGTACTTTATTTCACTGAATGACCATATTTTCCCCTGAAACATGATACTCAGTTTTGCTGGGTAGGTGATTCTTGGTTTTAATCCCAGCTCCCTTGACCTCCGGAATATCACATTCCAAGTCCTTTCATCCCTCAGTGTAGAAGCTGCCATGTCCTGAGTTATCCTGATTGTCTTTCCACAATATTTAAATTGTTTCTTCTTGGCTGCTTGTAATATTTTCTCCTTTATCTGGGAACTCCAGAACCTTGCTTATAATATTCCTAGGTGTTTTCTTTTGGGTATGTTTTTCAAAAGGTGATCAGTGGATTCTTTCAACCTCTATTTTGCCCTCTGGTTCTAAAACATCAGGGCAATTTTTCTTAAGAATTTTTTGAAGGATGATTTCTATGCTCTTTTTTTGATCATGGCTTTCAGGTACTCCCATAATTTTAAAATTATCTCTCCTGAATCTTTCTTCCAGGTCTGTGGATTTTCCAATGAGATATTTCACATTGCCTTCCATTTATTCCTTTGTTTGGATCTCTTTAATAGTAAGTATCTTGATTCCTCATGAATTTCCTAGCTTCCATTTGCTCCAATCTAATTCTGATGGAAAGATTCTCTTCAGTGAGCCTTTGAGATTATTTTTTCCATCTAGCAGATTTGTCTTTTTAAGACATTCTTCTCCTCATTGGCTTTTTGAGCCTCTTTTGCCATTTGAGTTAGTCTATTTTTTAAGGTGTTATTTTCTTCAGTCAGGTTGTTGACTCTCTTTTCATGATTTTTGCATTATTCTCATTTCTTTTCCCAATTTTTCCTCTACTTCTCTTATTTGGTTTTCAAAATCCTTCTTAAGCTCCTCTATGGCTTGTAACCAGTTCAAAAAAATTTTTGGAAGCTTTTGGTGCAGGAGTTCCGACTTCATGGTCTTCCTGCCGTTCCATGCTTTGATCCTTTTTGTCCCCAAAAAAAGAATCTAAGGTTTGTCTGCTGTGCTTGCTTTGCTTCCTTTGCTTTCTCATGTTGCCACTCAATTACTTGACTTTTGAGCTTTTTTGCCACGGTAGAACTCTGCTTCCAGAGAGGAGAGCTTTGTCCCAATTGCTGGGGTTTTCTTAGCTTCCAGAGCTATTGATTGGTACCCTCTCTGAAGCCTCTGCAAACTCTGCACCTGGTCACACACCCCAGGACTTCCACCCAAGATAGTGATCCATATCCAAGCAGATTAAAACAAGAGTGATTACCCCTCTGAATTGCTTGTTGCCTCTATTATCTGCAGGCCAGGAGCTCTGAAGTAGCCATTGGGCAGCAGGTGCACAGCCACAATGCCTCCACTGCTTCTCACCTTCTAACTCTGGGGGCAGAGGCTGGACTGCACTCTTGGTTCCCCTGTTCCCACAGAGTCCACAGTAATCTCTCACTTTTTCTTTGGCATTTATGGGTTAATAATTCTGGAAATCAACACAGCTGTTGTTGATCCACTCTCCCCAAGTCCCTCCAGCTGCTGCTGGTCACTACTGGTTGGGGTTGCTCTGAGGCTAAAACTGCGGGCTCATGGGGGGCTGGGCTTGGCTCCCAGCATGCTGTGATGGACCCTTCCTGCCAGTCTATCAGTCTGCCTTCAGCTGCAGATTTGTTTCTTTCTGTTACCTTGTGGGTTCTCTAGCTCTAAAGTTTGTTTAGAGTCATATTTCATAGGTATTTGAAGTAGTTATGGGGGGAGCTCATGGAGAATTCCTGCTTCTATGTCACCATCTTGGCTCCACCCCCTGCTTTATTTTATTCTTTAAAAAATTTATTTAAAGTTTTCAGTTACAATCCTGTCTCTCCAAATTTTATTTTTTTCCTCTTAATGATACTTTATTTTTCCAGATAAATATATTTTTAACTTTTAAATTTTTCTCCTTCCCTCTCTCCCCCTTTCCCTCCCCAAGATATCAAGCAAATCGATATGGATTATATATATATATATATATATATATATATATACACACACACATATGTATATGTATATATATGTATATATACACATATCTACACACACTTATATATATGTGTGTATATATATATGTATATGTATCATGTTAAATACATTTCCATTTTCCAGCATGAGTCTTTTGGAATTGTTTTGGAACACTGTATTGCTGAGAAGAACTATGTCTATCATAGTTGATCTTTGGATAATGTTGCTGTTACTATGTACACTGTTCACCTGGTTTTGTTCACTTCACTCAGCATCAGTTCATGTAAGACTTTTCAGGTTTTTCCAAAATCTGGTTGCTTTTGATTTCAGTATTCCATCACATTAATATACTATACCTTGTTCAGTCATTCCCCAATTGATGGACATTCCATCAATTTCCAATTCTTTGCCACCACAAAAAGAGCTGCTATAAAAATTTTTGTATTTGTGGGTCATTTTTACTTTTAAATGATCTCTTTGGGATGCAAATCTAGAAATGGTATTGCTGGATTAAATGGTATGCACAGTTTTGTTGTTCTTGTTGTGTTGTGTTTTGTTTTGTTTTTAGCTATTTGAGAATAGTTTCAAATTGCTTTCCAAAATGGTTGCATCATTTCACAACTCGGATTTTCCCACATCTCCAACATTGATCACTTTTCCTTTTCAGTCATATTAGCCAATCTGATAGGTGTGAAGTGATACCTCAAAGTTGTTTTAATTTTCATTTTTCTAAGAAATAGTGATTTAGAATATTTTTTCATGTGATTATAGATAGCTTTAATTTCTTCATCTGAAAATTCCCTGTTCATATCCTCTGAGCATTTATCATTTGAGGAATGACTTGCATTCTTATAAATTTGACCTAGTTCTCTATATATTTGATAAATGAGGCCTCTATCAGAAACACTAGCTATAAAAATATTTCCCAGTTTTCTACTTCCTTTCTAACCTTTGTTGCATTGGCTTTGTTTGTACAAAACTTTTTTAATTTAATATAACAAAAAATCACCCATTTTGTGTTTCATAATATTCTCTGTCTCTTATTTGGTCATAAATTCTTCCTTTCTCCATAGATCTGGCAGGTAAACTATTCCTTGCTCTCCTAATTTGCTTATGGTATCACCCTTTATGTCTAAATCATGTACCCATTTTGACTTTATCTTGGTATACAGTATGAGATTTTGATTTACACCTAGTTTCTACCATGCTATTTTCCAGGTTTGTCAGCATTTTTTTTTGTCAAATAATAAATTCTTAAGCCAGAAGGTAGAGTCTTTGGGTTTATCAAACATAAATTTACTATAATCATTTACTACTGTGTCTTGTGTGCGTAAACTCTTCTACTGATCCAGTGCTCTATTTCTTATCCAGTAATGAATTGGGTATTTTTGATGATGTCACTTCATAATATAGTTTTAGATCTGGTACTGCTAGGCCACCTTTCTTTGCATTTTTTATTAATCTTCTTGATATTCTGAACTTTTTGTTCTCCTAGATTTATTTTGCTATTATTTTTTCTACCTCTATAAAATATTTTTTCGTAGTTTGATTGATACAGAACAGAATAAGTAAATTAATGTAGGTAAAATTGTTACTTTTTTCATATTAACTCATCGTGAATGTGAGCAACTGATATTTTTCCATTTGTTTAGATCTTGCTTTATTTGTTTGGAAAGTGTTTTATAATTATTTTCTTATAGTTCCTGGGTTTGTTTTGGCAGCTAGACTACCAAATATTTTATATTATCTACAGTTATTTTAAATTTAATTTCTCTTTCTGTCCTTTGCTGCTGGGCTTTGCTGATAATATATAGAAATGCTTATGATATGTGTGTGTTTATTTTATATCCTATGACTTTGCTAAAGTTGTTAATTATTAAAAGTAGTTTTCTTAGTTGATCCTCTAGGATTCTCTAAGTATATCATTATATTATCTACAAAGAGTGATAGTTTTGTTTCTGCATTGTCTATTTTAATTCCTTCCATTTCCTTTTCTTTTCTTATTGCTAAGGCTAATATTTCTAGTACAGTATTGAATAATACTGCTAACAATGGGCACACTTGTTTCAATCTGATCTTACTGGGAAAGCTTCTAGCTTATTCCCAGTAGATGTAATACTTCTTGATGGTTTGAGATAGATACTACTTACAATTTTAAATAATACTCCATTTTTTCCTATTCTCTCTAGAGTTTTTTTTTTTTTTTATTGGAATGGGTGCTGTATTTTGTCAAAAATTTTTCTGCATCTATTAAGATAGTCATATGATTTCTGTTAGTTTTGTTATTGATATGATCAACTATGCTGATATTTTTCCTAATATTGAACCAATCCTTCATTCTTATGTAAATACTATCTGGTCATAGTTTATTGTCCTCAGGATAAATTACTCTGACCTCTTTGCTAATATTTTATTGAAATTTTTTGCATTGATGTTCATTAGGGAAATTGTTTTATAATTCTCTTTCTGTTTTGGCTCTTCCTGGTTTAAGTATCAGCATTGTATTTGTATAATAAAAAGAATCTGGTAAGACCTTTTCTTTGCTTAATTTTTTTTCAAATATTTTATATAGTATTCTTTAAATGTTTGGTAGAATTCACTTGTAAATTCATCTGGTCCTGGAGAATTATTTTTTCCTTAGGAAGTATACTGATTATTTGTTCAATTTCTTTTTCTAAAATGGGGTTACTTAAGTATTTTATTTCCTCTTCTGTTAATCTGGGCCATTTATGTTTTTCGTGAATATTTTTCAATTTAATTTAAATTGTCAGATTTCTAAGCATATAGGTCATTGGTGGTGAATTGACCCTTTTGGTTTTTGATAATGGTAATTTGATTTTCTTTTTTTCTTCTTTTAGCCAAATTAAAGTTTATCTATATTTTTCCCATAAAATCAGAGCTTATTACATTTATTAGTTTAATAATTGTCTTACTTTCAATTTTATTCATCTCTCCATTGATTTTTAGAATGTCTAATGTGGTGTTTAAATAGGGATTTTTAATTTGTACTTTTTCTAGTTTTTTTTAGTTGCATGCAAATTCATTGATCTGCTCTTTCCCTATTTTATACGTGTAAGCATTTAGAGATATAAAATTTCCCATAAATAACACTAGAGCTACATCCCATTAATTTTGGGTATTTTGTCTCATTATTGTCATTCTCTTGTATGAAGTTATTAATTGCTTCTATATTTTTTGTTTGATCAATTAGTTTTTAGTTTACAATTAATTTTAGTCTACCTTTCCATGACCCTTTATTACATGTAATTTTTATTGCATTATGATCTGGAAAAGATACATTTAATATTTCTGCCTTTCTGCATTTCATTGTTAAGGTTATTTTTCCCTAATACATATTAAATTTTTGTGTAGGTGCCATGTACCACTGAGAAAAATGTACAATCCTTTTTATCCCCATTCAGTTTTCTCCAGAGGTCTATCATATCAAACTTTTCTAAAATTCTCTCTTGATTTTAACTTCTCTCTTGTTTATTTTGTAGTTAGACTTATCTAGTTCTGAGAAGAGAAGGTTGAGGTCCCCCCTAGTATAGTTTTGCAGTCTTCCTCCTATAACTGACTTAACCTATCCTCTAAGAATTTAGATGTTATACCACTTATTGCATATATATTGACTATTGCTATATTTAGTATTGTTACATTAATATTGAAATTCATTATGTATGGTAACTTTCGGCAAGGTGTAGTTTCTTTATTTTAATTAGATCTATTTTTGCTTTCACTTTGTCTAAGATTAGGGTTGCTATGCTGGTTTTTTTTTCAGCTGAAGTATAATTCTGTTTTAACCTTTTACATTTATTCTATATTTATTTTTTCTGCTTCAAATATGTTTCTTGTAAACAACATACTGTATGATTCTTGTTTTTAATTCATTCTGCCACCCTTTTCTGTTTTAGGGGAGAGTTCATCTCACTAACATTCATAATTATAATTACTGTGTATTTCCCTCCATCCTATCCATCCCCCCCCCCCATGTATACTTTTCTCTCCCTTTTTCTCCTGACCAGTTTTTTGCTTCTGATCACCACCTCCTTCATCCTGCCTTCTCTTCTATCAGCCCCACTCTCTTTTCTTTGCTCTTTTCCCTCCTTCTTCCCTATAGGGTAACATAAATTTCTATACCCAACTGAATGTGTATATTATTTCCTCTTTAAGCCTATTCTGCATCTTTCCTCTTCTCCCAGTACAATCTTTTTTTCACCCCTTAATTTTCTTTATACCATCACATCAAAATCAGCTTATACCCACACCATCTGCTTACATCTTCTTCTAACTGCCTTAATAGAGAAACAGTTCTCAAGATTAACAATATAGGAATATAAACCGATAAAATTTAGTGAATAATATGTAATTTTTTTCTTTTCTGTTTACCTTTTTATACTTCTCTTGAGTCTTGTAGTTTAAGATTGAATTTTCTTTTCAGTTCTGTTCTTTTCATCGGGACAGTTTGAGAAAATGCTATTTCATTGAATGTCCTTCTTTTGCTCAATTTTGCTTGATAGTTGTTTCTTGTATGTAATCCAAGCTCCTTTGTCTTACAGAATATCATATCCCAAGCCCTCTAATCCTTTAATGTAGAAACTTCTAAGTCCTGTGTAATTTTGTGTTATTTAAATTATTTATTTCTGGTTCCTTGTAGTATTTTCTCCTTTACCTGATAATTATGGAATTTGGCTATAATATTCCTAGGAATGATCATTTTGAGATCTCTTTCAGGATGCGATCAGAGAATTCTTTCAATTATCATTTTGTCCTCTGGTTCTAGGATACCAGGGTAGTTTTCCTTGATAATATCTTAAAAGATACAATATAGGCTCTTTTTCTGATAGCGCCTTTCAGGTAGTCCAATAAGCTTTAAATTATTTCTCCTGGATCTTTTTTCCAGGTCAATTATTTTTCCAGTGAAATAGTTCACATGGTCTTTTTTTTTTTTTTTTTTTTTTTAGTCTTTTGATTTTGTTTCATTGATTCTTGATGTTTGATAGTCATTAACTTCCACTTGCCCAATTTTAATTTTTAAGGAATTATTTTCTTTTGTTTTTGTACCTTCTTTCCCATTTGTTCAATTCTACTTTTTAAAGAGTTATTTTCTCCACTGGATTTTTTTTCCATTTTGCCAATCATAATTTTAAGGAATTGTTTTCTTTAGTCAATTTTTGTCCTTCCTTTTCCAAGTTCTTGACTTTCTCTCACATAACTCTCATTTCTTTTCCCAATTTTTTTCTTCTACCTCTCTTATTTGATTTTAAAAACCCTTTTTGAGTTCTTCCAAGAAGGCTTTAGGGACTTGAAATCAATTCATCTTCCCCTTTGAGGCTCCCCATGTTGGCATTTTGACATTGTTGTACTCTTTCTGAGTTTATGTTTTGATCTTCCCTTTCACTATAGTAGATGTCTATAGTCAGGGTTTTTTTTTCTGTATTTTGCTCATTTTTAGTTGATTTTATGACTTTTAAAGTTTAGCTCTCCTTCTGGAGCCCAGGGGACGCTGTCCCAAACTTCTTGAACTGGAAGCCAGGGGCCTCGTTTTCAGTGGGACCTCAGGTGCTGGTGGTTTGCCCACTGCACTGAGGTGGCCTAGCCTAATCATGCC
The DNA here is from genome assembly GCF_028583685.1 of Petaurus breviceps papuanus. Taxonomy (NCBI): domain Eukaryota; kingdom Metazoa; phylum Chordata; class Mammalia; order Diprotodontia; family Petauridae; genus Petaurus; species Petaurus breviceps. The sequence goes on from NW_027185771.1 coordinate 36,023,189, forward strand.
TGTTATGCTGGGTGTTCTTGGACTGGAACTTTCTTCTGTGCTAGGTCTGGTGGCCTCATAGCTGGCCTGTGGTATCACTGGCCTGCTTAGCCAGGACTGAGTGCCCTCCATTGCTGATCTGTGCTATGGCTTAGAGCCTCCTGCTGATTTGCCCAGACACCATCTGAGCTGGGCTGTGCTCCACTTTTACCTATATGATACTGACATTTCCTGAGGTGCTTCTTAGTTTTCTTAAGATGTAAAATTGTTTCATCTTTTTGCATATTCTGTTATTCCAGAATCTGTATAGAGCCTTGATTTTACATTGTTTCAGATGGAAACCGGGGAGAGCTCAGTCAACTTCCTGGCTTTTCTCCGTCATCTTGGCTCCACCTCCCTGGTTTATTTTATTCCATGGATTGTTTAATACATGAGCAATTTTTAATTTAATGCTTTCCCAGAGGTCTCTTAAAGCCCAGGGTGCATTTTCAAAATCTAATAAATATTTGTCATTCTATATGGGGCCATCATTTTTTTTCTAGTACACAAGTCAAGCAAAATATTTTCAGTCCAAGCAGAGACCTCAGCAGCTTATTAAAAATGAGTCCAAATGACTCTGCTGGCAAACACCAGGACTTTGGAGAGGAGGCAACATGCAAGAGCTCAGAAAAGTCTGAAAAAAGAAACACGAGCTGTGACTCTCAGGGGAATACTCCAGGAACATAAACCCTGGCCAGGCTGGAGCCAGAGCCCAGAGCCAGAAGAGAGGACTGCAGAAAGAGCCAGAAGTATCCAGCCAAGGGAAGGAATTAATAGGAATTATGGGCCGGTCAAGGACCCCAAGAAGTATGCATGGACGATGGGCAGAACAAAGTCCCTAAGGAAAGAGAACTTGGGCTAATAGGAGAATGGGGAGGATTTACTCCTCTGGTTTAGATCATCTTCAGAAGAAGATATGATTTAGAGCAAGAAAAAACCCTTAAAAACCAGCTAGTTCAAACCTCTCATTTTACAGATGGCAAAATTGAGACTCAAGGAGGGGAAATGCATCAGTTCCTGATAACCAACAAGCATGTGGCAGATTCTAGATAACAGACACTGTTGTTATAGCTTTTATTTTGTGCAAATACCATCTACACAAAAAGAAACCATTCTACAAACATTTATTAAGCACTTACTGTGTTTGGGGCACTGTACTAGATACTGAATATTCAAATAGAAGAATAAAATAATCTCTAATCTCAAGGATCTTATTTTGCTGCTTTTCGGAATTTTGTGTTTTAATCTCTGTATAGTACATAAACATATTGTCTATATGGCCCTCTATAAGCTCACCTCAATTTTCTTTTCTAGCCTAATTAGGCAATGTTCCACCACACAATATCAGACTAGCTTATATGGCACTTTTGGACTTCAAAACAGCAAGTTCTTTCACTCTGCTTGGTCATAAAGAGGCCTTCGTCCAGGGGCTCAGGTAGACTTTAACATCTGACCATGAGCACAAGTAGATCCAGAGATCCTACAATGAGGGAAACTGGGGCTGGATATGCCAGGGTCTTCTGGTTGCTACTTGAAGACCACCTGAAGGAGAGATCTGCACTCTTCCCTTCCCAATTGTGCCTGTTACTCTTGTGACTTTGCCACCATGATTCAGTTTCTTTCTCACCTTGGAATTTCCCTCAGCTCCTGGGACCTTTCCTCTATGTAATAATTATTTATTCATGTGTCCTATTCCCCTTATCACTGCCCTGCTGACATACTAGGAGATCCTTGAAAGCAAGGGGAGTTTGGGATTCATTTCTCTGTCACGACCAGCTGGTAGTTTGTGTGCTATTGATGTAAGTTGCATAATTCTTTGTGGAATTAAATAGAATTTGACCACGACCATCAGTTAAATAGGCAGTCACTTGTACATTATCAGAGGTAGTAGAAGGCCCATTCTTTTGAAAAATCTATCTCCTGTTGATTTACCACAATTCCAGGAAAGCTATCACTACAATGAGGTACTGTGTCTCTAGAAGACCCTTGTTGACATTCAGCATGGTGTAGTAGGGGAAAAAACTATGTCAATTAAATTCCTTGAGCCTCATTTTCTTTCTCTGCAAAATGGGAACAACCACATTCTGAACCTTACAGGACTGGTATGAGGAAAGTCCTTTAAGCCTTGACTCATGATGGGAACACAGTTGATTATTAAGGTTAACTGTTTACATACCTTAGTTAGCCTAGGCTATAGGGGATGAGACATGAGACATAGGGATGAAAGAGCAATATTACTTAAGGCAGGCCTGAGTAGGGCATCATAGCAAAGAGGCCTAGGAATCTAGGGGGCCATTAAAGAATCAGAGTTGATCTGATTTTCTTATAAGATTTGACCAGCCATCTTATAACTTTCCTGAAGTCAAACCCATTGTATGTCAGGGAACAGAATTTTTGTAATAGTGAGATGTGTGAAAGGTTGGGTGCAGGACACCACTTTATGGATGAGGACCAGATTGAGCATGCCCTATACAGGGTACCTGCACCAGTCAAGAAAATTCCAACAGGGCACCAGGCTACTAGAACTCCTGAGGAATTAATTGTGCAGAAATCAAGTTCATTTAAAAATATTTATTTTCCTTGACATTGTTGAGGTCACTGTGTATTTTTTTCTTTTGGTGCTGCATCTTTCACTCAGTTTGTACAGATGTCCCTGTGTTTCTCCAAATCCTTTACATTTGTCATTTCTTAATCAATAAGCATTTGTTAAGGGCTGACTTTGTGGCAGCCACTGTACTCACTGGAGGCACAAAAAGAGGCAAAAGACAGTCACTGCTTTCAAGGAACTTACAGTCTTATGTGGGAGACAACATGCAAACAAATATATACAAAACAGGCTATATACAGGACAAATAGAAAATAATTAAGAAAGAGAAGGCACTAGAATTAAGGGGGATTGAGAAAGACCTCCTGTAGAAGATGGGATTTAAGTTAGTACTTAAAGGAAGCCAGGAGGCAGAGATGAAAAGGGAGAGTATTCCAGACATTGAGGATGGCCAGAGATAATTCCATACAGCATTTTGTATTTGATCCTAGAGATAATAGGGAGTCATTGGAGTTTATTGAGTAGAAGGTGACATGATAGGATCTGTGGTTTAGGAAAATCACTTTAGCAGCAAAATGGAAGCTGGATTGTAGTGGGTAGAAATGAGGCATGTAGACCCACCAGAAGGCGATTGATGAGGGTCTGCACTGGACTGGTGGCAGTGTCAGAGGAGAGAAAGGGACATATTTGAAGGATATTGCAAAGGTGAAATTGATAAGCCTAGGTAACAGACTGGATATGGTAGGGCAGTGGGGTGAGAGATAGTGAAGAATTGAGAATGACTCTTAGGTTGTAAAACTAAAAGACTGGGAGGATAGTGTTGTGCTTTATAGTAATAAGGAAGGGGGTTAAGATTTAGGGGAAAAGATAATTGGTTCCATTCTCAACATGTTTAGTTTAAAATTTCTACAAGACATTCAGTTTGAGATGTCTGAAAGAGATGTCTGAAAGAAAAACAGATGTCTGGAAAAATGAGATTGGAGATAAGCACAGAAACTGGGACAACATATATCTATATCTATATCTATATCTATATATATATATAAACAAAAATTTCATTGTCTTTCTCTTCTATACACCACTTGTTCCTATTGCATTGGGGAAAATAAATAAAACCAAAACCTTTTCTATAAATACACAAAGTCAAGCAAAACAGATTGGCCACATTCCCCTTAAGGCTATTGTTTCCCTCTCTAAAGGTGGGTGGCATCCTTCATCATCCATCCTCTGGAACCATAGTTGGCCATTGTGTCGGTCAGAGCTCTTAAATCTTTCAAAATTGTTTTTCTTTTACAATACTGTTGTTACTGTATAGTTGTTTTCCTGGTTCTCTTCACTTTACTCTGAATCATTTCATATAACTCTTCATAGTTTTCTCTGAAACTGTTCCTTTCATCACTTCTTATATCCAAATAGTTTCACATATTACATTCCTATGCCATAATTTATTCAACCATTCCCCAGTGAATGAGCAGCAGGTACTTTTTTCAAACTTTTAGGGGACAACTGGATATTGAGAAAAATTATTCCATTTTCTAACTGATAATTCATAGCTATATTTCACTTTAAAATCTGCATAGAGCTTTCCTCATAAAATGGTACAGGAGAACACTAGATTTAGAATCATAATCCAGTTTTAATTTGAATCCTGCCCCTACCATTTGCTACCCATGTGATATTTGGCATGATACAACCTCTCTGGGCCTTAGTTTACTCATAAGTAAAATAAGATTGTTGAATAAGATTTTGTCTAAAGTTCCTTCCATCTTTCAATCTAGGATTCTATGGTATCATGCATATATGATTCAGTTGACAAGTTTGGAATCAAAAAATATTTGTGCTCTCAGCCTGCCTGTGACATTCATTGGATAACCATAGATAAGCCATAGCCTCTCTGAGACTCAGTTTCCTCATCTGTAAAATGCATATAATAACTGTAGTACTTAAATCTCAAATGTATTGTGACAAACAAATGAGATAATGTATATAAAGCACTAGATAAATGACAATTACTATAATTAAGTATTAATTTTAACATCTTACAGATGGTGAAACTGAGAGATAAAGAAAGTGAATTCTCCAAATCAATGAAATAAAAAAAAATGAAATTATAGCAGTTGTTGTATGTTTTGTTGTAAATTCACTCAACTCCCCTTGGGCCAAAGGAAATAAATCTAGGTAACTAAGAGATTATACAAGAATTCGGGAAGAACATCTCAGAAAGGCATTCCATACATACAGAAAACTTTTTGATTGGTTAGGAGTGACCCTGAAACTATAGATATAAAAAGAGTTTTTTTCCAGAACATCCAAGTAGGAAAAATCAAAACTAGCTATAGAATTCCACATAAAGTTAGTTGCCAAGTTTATCGCCATGTGAGGGTTATTTTAAAGAGAAAGATACTGTTCTAAGGTATGTCAAGAAAGGGTCATTTTAATTAACAAGTATGAGAAAGAGAAGCATGAGAGATGGTATTTGTGCTTAGTATCATTAGCTTGCAACATAAAATAAATGGAAGAAAGAAACATAAGACAAAGACAGAAAGTTATATTGCAAGCAAATTGTGAAATAAGATAATAAAAAGACATATTGAATGCCAGAACAAAGAATTTACATTTAGTTTAGCAGGCAATGGAAATACTACTGAGCAGATGAATGACATTGTCAACCTTTGCTTCCAGTCTCAACCATCTCCAATCTGTCCTCTCCTTATCTGCCAAAATGATCTTCTTACGACACACTTCTGGTATTTCCTTCTCCTCAAAAACCATCACTGGATTCCTATCATCAATGGTATAAAATAAAAACTCCTTATCATGGCACTTAAAGTCCTCAAGAATGTGAGTCAAATCCATCTTTTCAGTCTTATTTGATATTTTAATCCTTCATGCATTGTACATTTTAACCAAATTGAACAATAAAGTGACTCCTTGACCTATTCATTTTGCCTCCCACCTCTATGAAATCATACAATCCCATGATAAGAATGACCCCCCTCCTCAATAATACCTCTCAGAATCATCTTATTCAAGGCTCAAATGAAAAAAAAACTGACTGTTCTAAGTGAAGCTACTCCTCTCCCCAGTTTTTAATGTTCTCTCCTTCAAATTGCCTTATATTTATTAATACACATGTTGTTTCTTTCCAAGAGAAAATTAATTTTTTGTATGTGTATTACATCCCTAGAACCTAGGACAGCTCCATGCATGTATAAGTGCTTAGTGTTTATTGAATTCAATTGAAATGAATTGAATTGGATTGAATCAAATTCTTCTGGGAGCTTCCTTATGGGATGTATTTGAGAGGATAGAAACCTGAATTCCACTTAGAAATCTATAATGATGGTACAGTCAAGAGCTAATTAGATCATAAATTAGCATTGGTACTATGGGTGGAGAGAAAAGCATGGATGTAAATGATGCTATAAAAGTATATTTAGCTACTGTTGTTTAGCCATTTTCTTTCTGGCTCTTTATGATACCATTTGAGGTTTTTTAGCAAAGAAACTGGAGTGCTTTGCCATTTCTTTCTCAAGAAAATTGAGGCAAACAGGGTTAAGTGACTTGCCCAAGGTCACACAATGAATAAATATCTAAGGCCAGATTTGAACGTAGGTCTTCCTGACTCCAGGTCTGGCACTCTATACACTGCTCATCTAGTTGCCCACACTTAATGATTAATTGTATGCTGAATTCAATAATCTAATTCTTCATTAAACACATCAGATAGAGGAAATGAATAGGTGGGATCCTAAAGAAATATCCATTTAAAACACTATTTTGGAAAATCTTTCTACTCCACCACTTTAACTAGACAAGGAGAGAACATTTAATCTCTCCTGTACTGGCTTAGGGAAATGGGAAGTCAGGAAGACAATTCTATTGTGTGAGAAAGGTGAAAATTGTTGAGAGAATCAGGAAAGACCTAAATATTTCCTGGATGTGACTCTCAGACATATATGTGTGTAGCGGGAGTAACTTTATTAAAAACATTTGTTCACAGTTTATATATAGCGTGCTTTCTGGTTTCACTGGATCTAGAGAACGGGGAGAGGATACTAGGGACCATTTTTCAAAGCTCTCTCTTTCTCTTTTTGTTTTTCAGGGAATGTTAGTGAAAGGATATTCAGATCTGACTTTCATCTGCACATCCTGTTGTTGACACCAAACATAGCCTAAAGCCCAGAGACATTCCTGCCATGTCCTCACATACTGGCCATTCTTTGTATCCACCAGGCCCTGGTCTGGCAAGTGTCCCATGGGCTGCTTAATTAGTGGCAGAAGGAAAACTTAGCACACACAGATGATATACAAAGTAGAAATGTTTTCCAAATGATATTACACTGTTCCATCAATTCCTTTTAGGTGCTTAATAGAACCCATTTGTCAGGGGCACATAGCAAAGTTTTCTGGCTCCCTCCTTTCACTCTTTCCCTCAGTCACTCTCCTAACAGGCATGAAGAGAAATGCAATGGTGTGGTTAGACCAGCTCTAGCAGAGGGGAGGGACCAGAAAGTTCTTCCTTGATGAAGAGAGCCATGAGAGCAATCAATGCCCAGAAAGAATGGAAAGGAGTGGCCTCCAAAGAGTCAATGTCTCTGCCTGGTTCAATAAACCATGTAAAAGTTCAACTGCTGACCTCAGATCCCTCCAAACTCTCCCTGTCTCATGGGTCTACAGAAGTAGAATGGAACTCTCCAGAGACAAAGTTCTCTAGAGGTTTGGGGCTCTTCCTATTTCTGGTACCAAAGGAAATACCCCTGACAGGAGCTAGCATTTTTAGCAGTTTGTCTGTAGAGTGTCTTCCATGGCTGGCCAAGAACTGAGATAAGCTAAGGCAGAGACAAAGGAAGAAAAGAGGGGAAAGTTCTCAGAACTTTCTGAAAGTTCCAAAATGTAATTTTGGTTGGATTTCAGTAAGAGGCTAAGGTTCAGATAACTTCTTATACAAATCAGTTCACTAGCCTCTAGAGGCAGAACAAAAGAGTTGCTGTAATTTTGAAAGTCTTTGACTAAATCAATGTCTTTGCCATGCCCTGAGAAATTCAAAATGTCACTGAAAGTAAGAGCCAAAAATAGCAAAAAAAAAAAAAAAATCAGAGGCAACTAATAGTTACATATCACCAGTAATAAAGTAAACATCCAAATAGGAGTTTAGGGCTGTTAGTGGCATATACATGAAGTAGTTTAATTGGATTTAATATATTATTTAAAAATTTTTTTCCAATTAATATTCTTTGCTCATCCTGGATCCAGAGTTAAAAAAGAAAGGAGAGTGTGTTAGATTTCTGTCAGAAAACTATAAAGTACCTTTTTGCTGACCCCAAGGTTCCCATAAAATCAAAGGCTTATCTTTCCAATACAAGTATTTTATTGGCATTGCTGTATGGCAATGAGACCTGGAACCTCATTCCTGTTGAAGAAATAAATGAGTAGTTTTCCAGAAATTATTATCATTCATAAGGCAATGGAAAGATGTATTGTGGATGTGAGTAGGAACCAAGATAGAAGCCCTGGGAAAATCTTAACAAGAATGCAAGTCCATTGGGTGGACCCTCAGTGGTGTATGTCAGGGGAAGAAATAGAGTAAGAAGTACCCAGCATGCGGAAGCTTCATATTATGTTCTTTATCATTGAAGGAAACCTCAGAATTTTAGACCATATATCCATTGGATTATCTGAATAATAACTTTCATGGATGCTTTTGGAAGTATCAGAATTATTTTTCAGGATACCCCCATTGGATCTTCTTGTGTTATAAAAGAGAAAAAAGAAACAGCCGTAAGTGACTTACCCAGGGTCACACATTTGGTAAGCAGATGAGGCCAGATTTGAACTCAAAAAGAGGAGTCTTCCTGACCCCAAACTGGTGCTCTATTCCCTGCACTGCCAAGGCTGGTCATTACAATAAATCTCTGTTTGCCTTCATTTAGTGTTGTTTACATTTATACTATTTTGATTATTTTGTGTATCATTCTGTCCATTCTTTGAATCATTCTTTGCTCTTCATTAGTTCATGCAAGTTTCCTCACGATTCTCTGAATTCCTCAGACATTGTTTATTGCAACATACTAAGATCCCATTACATTAACATAGTACAATTTTTTGAGCCACCCCTTAACTGATATGTGCCAATTTTCCTTCCAATTTTTTTCCTTGTTCCTTTTCTATCATAGAGAGGGTTTCTATGAGTACTTTCTTATATATGACTTTCTTATATATACTATCTCTCATTTTTGTCACTTATCTTCTTGGAGCTTGTGCCCAAAATTGAGATAGAAGAGTTTAATGGCATAAAAATTAATCATTTTTTCTCTTATCATTCCAAATTGTTTTAAAGAATGGCCAGGGGGCAGCTAGGTGGCACAGTGAGTAAAGTACCGGCCCGGAGTCAGGAGCACCCGAGTTTGGTTATGGCCTCAGACACTTAGCACACACACATACACACACACACACACACACACACACACACAAATTAGCCATGTAACCTTGGACAAGTTACTTAACCACAATTGTCCTCCAAAAGGAAAAAAAATTAAAAAATAAAGAATTGCCAGACCAATTCACAGCTCACCCAGCAGTACATTTGTGCATCTACTTCCCTGCAGACCCTCCATTAACTGTGACCATTTTTATCAAATTTTCCAATTTTGATGGTGTAGAATAAGGTTTAATATTTTTTTAAGATTTAATTCATTAATAGGATCATAGTGTTTTTCAGTCCACAAATATTTGGTTTTATTCATTTTTTCCTTTCATTTTTGAACCAATTGTTTTGGTAAAATATAGGTAAGATTTAGGTCTCATTCTCTGCATCCCAGCTCAATAAGTAAGAGGAGCAGAGGTCGCTCTGTACCAGTGATGGGTTCTCTGAAATTTGCAAGATCCCATTATTTTATATCTTCGTAGTAAAAGAGGTTAAGACCAGAAAGATGTTCCCAATCCCCAGTAGGATCTTTGAGACTGGCATGAGATAGGTCCATGTTGTACCCTGCCCAATGATACATTGTCATGCCCTTTGAAAGTGCCAAAAATAAAAGTTTCATTTCTACAAACTCTTTTGGAATACCTTCTAACACTTCAAATGACTCTGTCCTAGGCCATTCAAGAGCATGGTGGCATTTGGGAAAGGAATTAACAGATGCAAGCAAATAGCAATAGTCTCTAAGTTTGGAAGTTGTTTTTTCTTTACTAGAGCTTTATCCTCAAAAGATTTTTTGTCACTTTGGACCTTCCCAGATCATAGTATCCTTAATCAAATTCCCCTTAGTACTCTAAAATAGCATAAATTGAAAAGTAGACTGAATTGTCAGTGGAGCACACGTTATACCAAACTGACCATTCACATTGCATTATGACAGACTTGGAGGAAGTTCAGGGTTTACAACTTGCCTAGGCTCAGAGAAACAGAAGGAATGTTGGTCTGTGTAAGGTAGTCCAGTAAACTATTTGCTAATAATTTTCAGTCTGTGACATCTGTATGAACTTTGAGGGAGGCATTCAGAAGGTCTTCTCCCATGAAAAGCAGAGTAACTTGGTGGAGTAAGCACTGAATTTGGAGTCAGAAAGACCTGGATTAAAATCCTGCCTCAAATGGTTACTAGCAGTATGACCCTGAGCAAGTCATTGAAAGTCTCAGAAACGGTCTCCTTATCTATGACACAGGGATAATAATGGCATCTACCCCACAATATCATTTTGAAGATTGATGAGATGTTGTATGTAAAATACTTTGCAAAACTTATGTGTGAATTGTCATGGTCGCCATTACATTATTGTCATAAACATCATCACTATCTAGCACTAATTCATCTTGTACCACATTATCAGCTGCCTGATGGACATTGTGACCTGAATGCACCATTTGTATCTCAAATTCAAAGCATTTAAAACAAAACTCTTTATTTATCTCCCCAACCCCCAACCCTTCCCTCCTCATTTCTGTTATGGACACCATCATTTTTTAATTTTTTTTGGCGGGGGAAGGCTGGGCAATTGGGGTTAAGTGACTTAGCCAAGGTCACATAGCTAGTAAGTGTTAAGTGTCTGAGACCAAATTTGAATTCAGGTCCTCCTAACTCCAGGGCCAGTACTCTATTCAATGGACAACCTAGCTTCCCCAACACCATCATTTTTAAAGACACCCAAATTTATGACCTGAAAAAAAGGAGAAAGGCAAATTATAACTTTGAATTGGAGGAAGTATAAAGCAGCAGTTAAAAGGAAAAGTACTGGCCTAAAAATCAAGAAATATGGGTTCCAATTCTGATTCTCCCATTACCTAGATATAGGGCTTGGAGCATACTACTTGACTTTTCTGGATTCCAGTCTCTTTATTTGCCTAAATAAAGGAGTTGAAATAGATGATTCCTTGAATACACTCCCTGTGACAAAATTTGATTATTTTTGACAATATGAAATATATCTATATATGTGTAAATGCCCATATGTATACATGACTAATATTCCCCATTATATTAATAGACCAAAGTCCATCTGAAGGGTAATTTATTGTTCAGTAAAGTAGAGTTTGCTTAATTTGATGTATCAATCAGGAAAGATACCTTCATTATATTAGAATAGGATAATACCCCATTTTTGAGATTTTTATCTCCCTTTCTCACTCAGTCTGAAAATATAAGAACCACTTATGAAATTGATCCTATTACTTACTCACATGGGAGCTGTGACTTGGTCCATTTTCAATCTGAGTTTGTTTACCCTGTGTAGGTACCCTGGTGCCCTCCTGTCTTCCCCCTCTAGCACCTGAGGCAGATTAGGAAGATCTGAGTTCATATCTGGCCTCAGACACTTAGTAACTGTGTGACCTTGAACAAATCACTTTGTCTCAGTTTCTTCAACTGTAAAGTGAGGATAATAATAGTGCCTACATCTCAGGGCTATCATGAGTATTAAATCAGGTAATAATGTTTAAAGCACTTAGCACAGTGCCTGACATATAGTTAAGTACTTAATAAATGCTTATTTCCTTCTTTCCCTTCTTGGGGTCTCACTATATTGGTGCTGGACTCAATTCAGACACTACATCAGCTTAGTTCACTGAAGCTTCAAACTCTAGAGCTCAAGGGATCTGCCAGCCTCAGTTTCCCTAGTAGCAAGGATTACAGATGTGTGATATCACATCTAGCCATTATTCCCACTTTTCAAGATAGTTACGCTAAACACTGAATAATCCTCAAGTGTATGTTGGTTGCCACTTGGCCAACCTGCAACATTAGACAGTAATTGAGGTTGCAAAACTCACATGTGTGCGCACACACACACACACACACACACACACCATTCTCCAAGGTCACTTCTACCTCCACCATCTACCATCTTAATCAAAAATAGTTTGAAGGGAGTAGGAGAGTCAAGGATGGCACAAGACACTGATGAACAATCTTGTGCTAAAGTACTTGAGATTCTAGTCATGAAAGTGCTCTAAAATAAAGGGAAAATGGGCCACATTCTTTCCCACTTACACAGTAGGGATAATGATTCATGAAAGAACTCAGCTGTCGTGCCCTGGGAAGAGACTGAGGCCAGGGAGTTTGCCACAGTTGGAGTAAGGAAGAATCACAAATTTTAGAATGGGAACAGTGAGTTTCTTTTCACTGGAGGCCTTTAGCAAAGACTAAAACACCCATTTTCCAGTTACTATTGGTACAAGTTGGAATGAATGACCTTTCAGGGCCCTTCCAACTCTGGCATTCTGCAATTTAGTTGCCCTTCTAAATGTTGCTGTTGCAAAATCTCCAAAAGAGGAATCTGGATGTAACACTTTCAGTCTCTGAATGTAGTGGATATTCATTCCTTTGCAGAATCACAACAGCTTTCACTGAGAGTGGACATTTGTTTTCTAGTGCTCTGACATGTTGTTTCCTCTAATTAAGTCTTCTCATTAATACTCAAAGACATTCTAAACATCTTCAGCCCTTAAGGTTACATATGCATGAAAGACCATTGCCCATTGAGTCCTGCTTACCCTGATGACTATTCTCTCCTTGAATAAGTCTTTTAGTTGTAATAAGTAGCCTGACATCATTATCTTCTATAATTATACTTCTCTCCTAATCTAAGACCTGGGAAACATTGCTCTCTCAGTGTAAGCCTGTATGGAGGATAGAACTGGGTTTGATGATGCAGAAGACAGGAGTCTAATCAAGGCCTGCATTTTTTCATGATCTCTACCCTTCTCCACAGTTTGGGACCCAAGAACTACCCTGTGACCAATATGGAAAACAAGCTATTGTCCATTATTCAGAAATTGTCAACCTCAGAAAGTGGTAAATCTGATCTTTTCACTATGACACGTAGTACAATGAGCCAGTAGAACTGAATGATAGTGGAGACAAACTCCTGGGGCACGTGGGTGATGCAGTAGATAAGGCTCTAGGACTGGAGTCAAGACTGAGGGGGACATAACAGCTATCCTCAAATGCCTAAAAGGTTGTTGTGTGAAAGAAGGATTAGCCTAGCTCTGCTTGGTTTCAGAAGGCAAAATAAAAAGCAGTGAAGAAAAGTTGCAAAATCCTAGCAATTAGAGCTACCCGAACGTTGGAATGGTTGCATTTGAATTTAACACCTACACTTCTCCCTTGAGATCTTCAAACAAAAGGTAGGACAAAGCATTGCATCCAATGAAGAGAACATTCTCAGTCGTGTGCAAGTTAGCATAGCAAGAAGAGCACACTGTTGAGAACTCTCCCAACACTGAGATTGTGTAATTCCTTTATAAAAGGGGAAGATTGGTCCCTGGATAAGCCATCTCTTCCTCCAGTATGTGATTGCAGATGTCCAGAGGTGTTAACGTGTTAACAACATGTTAATAGCACTATTATCAGTTTATGAAGTGTGAACTTCTTTCTCTGATTAAATTGGAATGGGCAATTCCATTCAACCAGGTGAAAATTGGCCATGACCTGGAGGGCCCTTAAGAAGGTGAGTTTTCCAGCCTCATGCAAGAGCCAACAGAGTTAAATCAGGGGAGAATGTTTTCTCTGCCCTGTCCACCCAACCCCCCCCCCCCCCCCCCCCCACTCCCGCCACAAAAAAACATAGTACCTTGAGTTGGAACCAATAAGAGAAATCTTATCTAGAAGCAAACAAAGACATACTAGATACATAGAGGTTCTAAAGGGTAGTGTCTCTGGCAGAGAATGGATTTTGAGACTAAACATTATTGTAAGATTAATGGCAACATGTGTTCTCTACACATGTACCCACTACCATGTTACTCTGTGTTTGCACTTCTTCTTTCCATAGATGCTATGGGTATTTGTGGGACAATGAGCCCCCCAGTTTATGGGGAAACTTGTTTTATGGCTACTATTCTTACTTGGGTCTCTTAGTTAATGCCTTTTTAAGCTGATGTATCAGCCATATGACTATGAAAGGGGAAATTGCCAGTGGGAGTCTCATAAACTGTAGTTTTAAGAGTGCAGGCCCCTGAGGATATCTTGGAACCAGTGGGGAGCTGGTAAATGTTTAAAACCTGGATCACCAAAAGGAAATGCACTCATTACACACATTCAATTTCATTCTGAGTTTTCTCCATGACTTTCTTAAGTCTATACAATCAATAAAACAACAAATCGAGACCTGATTTATAGTGTTTGATGATTTACAAAGATTAAATATTCACATTGAAAATGTAATAACTAACTCTAGCAGCTGGTTTGTGCTGGCTCTAGCACTTCGCTGCCTAGAACCCAAAGATAGCAGACTCCCTCTGGGGACCCAAAAAGGGAGCAGGAGATAAAGTTAGGGAAGTAGACTTGAGGCTGTATTATATCTTAAATTAGAGGTAATAGGTTCACCCTTCATTTGAGGTCTTTAAACAAAAACATGATGATCTTTTTCTAGGTTTTCAGAGAAAAATTCTTGTTTGGGTACATGTTGGACTTCTAATATCCTTCTAACTCTATAAATCTGTGGTAGGATGTTTAGAGCTATGAACATCACTTTTTATAGCTTCCAGTCTTTTCTGCCTAGGTACTTTACTTTCTGTCACCAGGATGATGGGTCAGATGGTGGGCCTTGGTCCCACCTGTTACATGCAACATCAGAGACCTTTCTCTAGAGTTTCTTTCTTTTCCTATTATTTCCATTTATAGCTACCTACCAATTCTTTGAACATTATAGGCAGAAAGTAATAGAGATATTCTATTGCAAAAGCCTTCTGCTATTCTCATGTCAATTCTAGTTTAAAAAATAGTGAATGGTTTGTTGTGAAAGCTCTGTTTTGGTCACACAAAGCCCATACTGCGCCCAACGATAGTTGCAAATGACAGCTTTACTTTAAACCATAGGTGCTGAGGAGTCATGCACATCATGGCCCCACATTTTAGGGTGATATAGAGTATAATATTCCTATAAGACAAAACTTGGCATAATAAAAGAGTGAGATGTAGCACCATACCACTATAATTGTTTGAAGGATGTTAGGATCATTTCTTGACCATTTCTCAACCATGCCTCCTTTAATACAGACATTATCCTCATCCTCCTCATTCCTCTCCTTTTGGACTCTGCCTCTGGAACAAGGTTGGGCTCTGATATTGGAGTGTTATGGGAATGGGAATCTAAGATTTTCCCTGCCCCTAGGCCCTTTGATAGGCTCAAGTGACTCTGAGAAACTTCCTTGATTTGAAAATATACTCTGCCTGCTAATAGGCTGAATGTACTCACCTGGAGCCTGTGGCGGGAGGCTTGTTTTTCAGGAATGCCCATACCTTGTTTCTTTGTGATTGGGCAGTGAGAGTCAAGAGGGTTATGACATTTCCTGATCCAGGAGAAGGCCATATATACCCTGATGTGAGGTTTTGTTTTGGGGGCTCACTTTGAGAAGAGTTGTGTGATTTGACCAGACAAGACTCTGGGCAGCTGTTGAGCCCCAGGTCTTTGAAAACACAGATGTTGGTGCTTTTCTCTGGTAACTGAGTAGGTATGGATGTAATGGTCAGACAGTTGGAAGCCTGTCTGCTGATGTTTCTCTGTATTTGTTGTCTGCTTGTAACTTGTTTGTATTCTCTGAAGTTTGGGGTGCTGACCTTTTCCCCATGAACTAGATAAATGACGTATGTTTTATTAAAGCAAAATTGTTAACCCATTTTGAGTTGCTTTCCTTTAGAAGGCAGATCTAAGAACCTGTGTTGACAGACACACTGGGTATGCTAGGGTGCTTGATGCTACATGGAGGCTTTACATTATCTTGCCAGGAAGTAGACTTACTGGACCATTTCCACACCCTGCTGAATTCACAAACTCCCCTTGCTAGCTCCCTTCTATGTGTTGTCTTTTACATTAGAATGCAAGCTTCTTGAGAGCAGGAACTTTCTTCCCTCCTAATATTTATACCCTCAGTGCTTAGCATAGTGGCTGGAAAATGGTATGCACTTAACAAATTTTGTTTTTCCATTCATTTCTTCATTCATTCAATCATAACCTTGTTTAGTGGACATGCTTCCAAGTACCCAGTCATACTAATCTTCCTGTTTCTCTGTGTTGCCATAGATCATTAAGTCGTTCAAAGAAGAAAAAAATATTGTCCATCATAGAAATAATCCAACATTCAATGGTCATTTATTCCTTCAGTCCATCTTAGAAAACAGTCTTTAGAAGTTCTTACTCAATATGTTGATGTTTGAGAGTAGGTTTCTTTCCTAAGCATGCACTCCACCCAGCTGTCATTACCAATTACATCACATCAAAAATTGGACAAGAAGAGTATATTCATATCCAGAAGACCACAATGGGAAAAGGGATATGTTTTTAGAGGGTGCTTCTTGAGTAAATTAATGAACGGTACCCAGATTGTCATTCACAACTGTTCTTTTCCCTGTATATCCTCATTTTTCAGGAACTATAAATTTGCCCAACATTTCTTCAGGAGATCCTTTATTTCACTGCACCATGCCATTGTCTCCTTACCTCAGAGACAAGCAGGATATGGTGTCCCACCAGCTCTAGACAAGAGGGTGAAAATAATAATTGTAGAAACTTGTTTACTCTAAAAGGAGATGCCATTATCATGAATGTTTCTTGGAAGGCTGGGTGTGGCCATCCATAGGACTCAAAGTCCAATCCAGGGACATTCACCAAACATTAACCACTTTGGGGGTCACGATTTCAGCCTGTGCTTTATCATATAATTAGTCATTTACAATCCTAATTTGCTAGGGATAAACAAGTCACATTGGATAGGTTATTACCCACAATTCAGTTATTTCAAAGAATGATTTATATAGGAAAATAGAGGTTGTTCTTCAGGCCTGTGCCACATTAGAGTAATAGTACTTCTTAGAATCATAGACTCACAGGAAGCTAAATTTTACAGAGATCAGAGTGCACAAAATCCCAAATGTCAGAGCTGGAAAGGTTGTAAGAACAGAGAAAATAGACTATTACTCCTGGAGAGGATGTTAGAACACAGGCTATCAGAATTAGAAGGGACCTTGAAATATAGAAAACAGAATGGTGAACCTGGAAAGACCTTAGCAACCATCTAATACAGGGATTCTTTAACTAGGGGCTATGAACTTATATGAATATATGTGTATGTACATACATGGGTACATATTCAAATATACACATACATAATGCTGATAGCTGCATTTTTATGTACTTCATTTCCTTTGTAATCCTGCATATTCTACTTTATGCATATAAAAGTATTATTCTAAGAATAATGGGGTTCACAGGCTTCACCAGATGGTCAAAGGGGTTAAGAATACAAAAAATAAACAACCCCAGGACTAATTTAACCTTCCATTTTAAGGGAAAAAAAACTAAAACTCAGGGAGGAGAAGAGGAAAATGCACCTGCTTAAAGTCATACGACACGAAGACTAATCTAGAACTCTCTTAATATACTGTTCAGTTTTCTTCTGTTATAAAATATATTTCTAGTGTCTCTTTAAAATTATCTCTTTAAAGTAAAGAATCTTATGCTAGAGAAGATGTTACTCCATTGCCACCACAGAACTCATAGTAAATTGATTCTGTTTTTTTTTTTAAAGGAGGAATTACACAATAATGTTAAAGAATACTTATTCAGGTAAGGATAGAACTAGCTGGTCCCTGAAGGTGATTTCAGTTCTGGCATATGTGATTCTGACCTTGGGAGTACTTCCAATCTATCTTCCTGCTTTCAAATCAGAAAATAGCTATATCTCAAATATAGGACCATCAAGAAATATATTCTATAACTTTCCTTGGAAGCTTACAATGGTGTTCAAAAATATTCAGTCATAAAGTTCCTTAGAGGTCAGACCATATTATGTCCCTGTCCTGTAAATTCTAGGGCCTCTCAATTATTTCTAGGATCAATTACAAACCCTTCTTTGGCATTTAAAGGCCTTTATAACCTGGGTCTTACCTGTCTTTATTATACATTAACTTCCTTTTACACACTTTATGATCAAGCCAATTCAGACTTCTTGCTGTTTCTCCCATGTGACACTGCTTCTTATCTCCATGATTTTGTATAGATGATCCTCCATGCTTAAAATGTCCTTGTCCCTAGCTCTTAGAATACCTAGTTTCCTTCAAAGAACAACTAAATTAACAGCTCCTACACAGGGCCTTCCTTGATACCCCTACCTGTTAGTGACTTCCTGTCAAAAATCAATTTATATTTATTTTGTAAATATTTGTAACACTATGTCTGGGTTCCTTTTATCAGCTTGTACTTGTACTGGCAGTCTGAGTTCTCAGAGGGAAAAGTGCCTCCTCCATTCTGGAGATAATCCTTCAAGCGACTATGTTTAACATGCAATTAAGGTATTCAAAGCTTCAGACAGAGCCCTTCCAAAGTGTCTAGTATGAAATTTGTAGCAGAAAATGGCTTCTCCTTTGCATTCCATTGTATCTTAGTTCCTTACATGTTTCAACTCTGCTGAAATCTAAACAAGGTTACATATTTTATCTCTAATTACTCATGTATATGTTATCCCCCCCCAATATCATGTAAATTGCTTGAAGATGGGGACTCTATTTTTTTTCTCTGTATCTTCTGTACCTAATATATTGCCTGAGACATAATGAGTACCTCATAAATTCTTATTGATTGGATGATTTATTGGAGTTAAAATATCTTTCACATTGCATTTCCCAACCATTTGGTAAGATTAGAGAAGTCATCTAGTACACAAATGACTTAAAGTCCCTCTGCCTCAATACATTTATCTGTAAAATGGGGATAATGGCTTCTACACTGAGGATTGGTATGAGAACGAAGTGACATGATATATGCAGACTTCTTTGCAAAGCTGAAAACACTTGTATAAATGTTAGGAATGATGATGGTGTCATTGTAGTAGTAATTATATCATGGTCATTATCATCTAGTCCAACCTCTTCATTTCACAATTCTTATAAATGGCCCACAGAATGGAAGTGGCTTGCCCCAAATCACCTAGCTGGAAAATAGCAAAGCCAGACTTTGAACCCAAGTACTTTAACTCAATTTCCAGTGGTCTTTTGGTTTCATCACACTGCCCCTCCCCTCTGTGCCTTCCTCCCTCTCTGTGCTCCATAGTTCTATCATTATTGCTAGTCACTCCAGCTGGTGAGGTCATTTTGTTAAAGAAAAAAAAAGTGCATTGCCTAATTCATCCTTGTATGACCATAGACTAGTGCAGCTAGGTGGTGGAATGGATAGAATGGTGGGCCTGGAGTTGGGGAAATTCATCTTCCTGAGTTCAAATCTAGCCTCAAATACTTCCTAGTCATGTGACCCTGGGCAAGTCACTTAATCCTGTTTGCATCAGTTTCCTCATCTATAAAATGAGTTGAAGAAAGAAATTGCCAACCACTCCAGTATCTCTGCCAAGAAAACCCCAAATGTGGTCATGAAGCCTTGAACATAACTGAAATGACTGAACAACACAAATGATCATAGACTGGAACACGAACTTTGGCTGGCCATCCCATAAGTCAATGTCATTGGTTCCAGATGCTATGGGGAAATGGGGCATAATTGTACTCAATGAAAATGGATTAGTCTCAAGAAAGTCTGTCTATAACAATAACTTTCTTGTAGTCTGTGCAATACAGAGTGTTGATGGATCCATAGTAAGTTTTATCACATAACATAGAGTTCTAATCTTTCCTCAGACACTATCCATATCTATTTCCAAGCAAGTCACTAATGCTCTTTGAACTTCATTTTCCTCATATGTAAAATGTGGGGGTTTAACTCAATGGCCTCTGAAATCACTTTTCTATCCTAAATTTATAGATTTAGTCCTACAATAATAACCTAACTGAGGTTCAGGAAAGCCAACAACTTTGTATGGAAATAAATTTTTTATTGGTCTTTTTGTGGTGAGGTTTTTGCTATAGATTTTGTTGGGAACTATAAGATTTAGAAACAGAAAGACTATCAAGGTCATCAATCCCAACTCCTTCATTTTATAAAGTGGGAATTTAAAACCCAGAGAGAAGTGACTTATTCAAGGTCATAAAGATAGAAGGTAATAAGTCATGGTTATAAGAATTTTCTCAAGAAAAGAACATTATTCCCATGAATATTTTGGAAATAACATTGATTAAGATATAGCATAGTACAGTGGGAAGAGCTTTGATTTTAGAGGTCAGAGGATGTGGACTCGAATCCACCTTAGAAATTTGCTATCTGTGTGATCTTAGGCAAGGTACTTAATTTTCCTTAGCCTAAGGCTCCTCATGAAGTTGTTCTATATGACCTCTGAAGTCAATCCAGTCAGATTTGTGACCTTATGACTTAATCCAACTCTCTTATTTGAAAGACAAATCTAGAATTCAGTGGATTTAAATGATTTGACCAAGGATTAGAATTTCAGTCTCCACACATACGTGTGCGTGCACACACACACAGAGGCATGCAAATACACAAATAGGGTTCAGCAATATCAGAGAAGCTTGTAATGCTTAGTCTCCATTTATTTTGGATGAGTTCATCTGGGCCATTACTTCTCTCATAGTCAACCAGATGAACCCTGTTCAATGAATTTGGCCAAACTTTTCACTGTGGATGGCTCTGTTGCCAAGTATGCAGAAGACTTTAGAGAAATGTACAGAGTCCCCTGTCTTCTTTTTGGCTTGGTCTGGGAAGAAAGGTCTGTTTTCGGGAAACAGTTCTAGCTTTTTAGGGGCTTGCTCACCTCAGCTATAATCTGGTTCATGCATAAATTCAGCCATAGAGATGAGGGGCCTGATAGGAAACACTTTCCCTAATTAAAATGGTTTTCTTTTTTGATGGTATTCCAGGTAGTCATTTACTCCCTGGGCTGAAACTTCCCACTCCATATATTCTGAGCAAGATTTTGGAATATGGGCCATTATTTTTTTTAAGCTTGTTATGCGTGATTAAGTGAAAGCATTTAGTTTAGAAGAAGCAATTTGAAATAAAATGGAACTCTATTCTGTTTCTCAAGAGAACATTCTCTACTAAGTAGAAATGAAATGATATTTTCAGAATTTCACAATCTTTCCCCTAAGACATCTTAGAAGTATCTACTTGTGGAAGCATTGTGAAAGCAGTCTCCCAGTTCTGTCTCCTTCCAAACAAGAGAACTCTGAGAAACCTTTGGTTTTAATACATAAGATTGAGAGCTGGGAGGAACCTAGAGCCCAGCTCTCTCATTTTACATAAAAGGAAACAGGTTTAGAATGTCAATATCTAGGTAGCTAGGCCTAGGAAAGAGAGCACTGGGTGTAGAGTCAGGAAAACCTAAGTTCAAATACTGCTTCAGTCATTTTCTACCTGTGTAAGCCTGGTAAAGCACTTAACCTTTTTCTGCCTCAGTTTTTTCAATTGTAAAAGTAGGATAATAACAGCACCTTCTTCCCAGGATTGTTTCAAGGATAAAATGAGATATTTTTAAATTACTAAATTATAAGTGATTAATAAATGCTTATCCCCCCCAAGGTCAAATGACATTCCTAAAGTCATGCCTCTAGTGAGCAGAAGAACCATGATTTGAATCCAAGTCTCTTGACCCCAAAGAGTGTTCTTCCAGCTACAGCTTTCTTTGCTATGATGTCTAACCTAATTTTCCCAGTCAATAAAACCACTTCTCATCCCTGCCCTTCCCTTCCCTTAGCTATATATAGCACTGTGCTCACAAATCTCTTATACAAATACCATGGAGCCCAAACCATTCCAGAAGAAAATTCCCCTCTATAACTTCCTCAAGAAATAGTCATACAGTTGTTCGTTTGTTTTCAAACTTTCAGCTAGAATGAGACTTTGAAACTCATTCTATCTGGAGTTGGCCTACCTCTCTGGGCAGTACATTCTTTAATTCCACTACCAATAACCTCTGATTGTGAGGAGAGTTCTCCTTACTTATCCTTGCTTTGCTTCTTTACAAGTGCTGCCCATTGCTCCTAGCTCTGCCCTCTGGAGCCAACCACATTAAAACTATTTCTTCTTCCAGTGGCAATCCTTTCAATACTTGAAGACACTTAGCATCATCACCCTCTTTCTCACCAGACTTTTTTCCCTACAAGCTAAGCATTCATGCTTCATTTAAAATCTTCTATGGAATAATCTTCAGCCACTTCACCATCTGTGTTGACCTCTTCTGGAAGCTGTTCAGCTTATCAACAACATTTCTAAAATATGGTGCCCAGAATTAACCATAATGCTGCAGATGTGGGGGAGACCAAGGCAAAGTGGAACAGCTGTTTCCTTATTCCTGTATACCAGGCCTATCTTAATGTGGTCTAAGTTGGAATTAGTCTTTTTGTCTGTCATATCATACTACTGAGTCATATGAAGCATCCATTCTAACACCTTATCTCTCTCTCTCTCTCTCTCTCTCTCTCTCTCTCTCTCTCTCTCTCTCTCTCTCTCTCTCTCTCTCTCTAATATCTAGCAAACTGGTATCTAGCCATATTACTCATAATTTTTTTCTTGTAGAGTTGACTTTTTAACATTCCATTAAATTTCATCCTATTAAGAATCTGTCCAGTGTTTTGATCTTTCAAGATCCTTTTGAATGCTGATTCTGTTTCATTAATCAACCCTCCCAACAGGGTGAAATGAGCATAGCACAGTGGAATTGTCTGCTTTCAGTTCCTAGACACTGGGCTTCTTGCCTGACATATAACAGTAATGCATCTATTCATTTCTATACCAAAAGCTGCATAAGGGCAGGGAACAAGTCTTATCTAAACTTTGTAGTGATTAAATCATTTTATTCATACATACATTCATTCAATAAACAGTTATTTAGAGCCCTCTGTGTGAAAGGAAGAGTGCTAGACACTTTGGCAAGGTGGCAAACAAAGTCAATCAACAATCCACCAGCAATTATTAAACACTTACTATGTTCCAGGCACCATGTAAAGTTATCTAAACGAAGTGGAGCCTTTAAGTACTGGAAAGTCTAATGGGGTGGGGAAAGGTAGGGCATAGATCATTATTATACACAACATTAAATGATAAATCAAGAGTTACAAAGCAAAGTGTGATATACTGTCAGAGTTAGGGGATAATATATGGACTACAATATAAATGTGGCAAGAATCCCACATAACTCGGAGATCATTCCATGACTTGAGTTCAAGGCAAGGGCTATTATTTCTCTCATGACTCCCATCCAATGCATTCCCCACCAATAGACCAGGCTGGAGCTACAAATCAAAGGGCCAAGTATTGAACTGAGATAAAAGAACAAGGGGTATGCCAAGGAAAAATCAAGCAATAGAATTGTATTCATTACCAATGGATGCAACCTCTCCTCTCCTAAACTTGCCCTCTCAGGGGAGGGAGAGTTTCCTTAGTGATGTCTGTCTTGTGTCATAGCTGAGGAAACCTCAATCAAGCAATTGAGAAATCAATCAAGCAATCAATTGCCAAGTCTTTATTAAATGTCCACTATGTGCTAAACACTATGCTAGGCTTTGAGGATACTAAAGACAAAAATGAAAGTCCCTGCCTTCAAAGAGCTCATATCCTAATGCAGGTGAAAATGTGTATATAAATCTATATGCATGTATCTATCTATATATACACACACATATATAGACATATACATATGCATACATATGTACACACACACAATGAATCCAAAGTCATTTTGGAGGGGAAGGACCTTGTAGTTACAGGGTTCAGGAAAGCCATCATGGTAGGAGGTGACACTTGAATTAATCTTGAAGGAGATCATGGTTTCCAAGAGACAGGAGTGAAGAGGGGATAATATCATTTATTGGGGGAAAACAATGCAAGACAGAAAGACAGGAACTGGAGCTTCATGTGTGCAAACCAAGTCAGTCAATATGGCTAGATGGAAGAATGGTTGGGTGAGAAGAGGAAAAGAATGATTGAGAGGAAGACAGGGGAGAGTAAAGTGTAAGAAGACCAGAAAGATAGACAAGAGAGAGCTTGTGAAGACATTTAAATAAGAAATATTTTAAGTCCTTGCAACCAGCTGTGACTTGATGTTGTGACACTACTCCCCAAACTGGCACATAGTAGGTCCTTAATAGATGCTTGTTGAATTGGATTGGATCGAAGATCTGGTGATGGCAGACTTTCCTTTCAAGGAGAGAGATGAAATAAGAAGGGACTGGATAAAACAGTACATCTCTATTATTTTCTGCCTACACAGTTTCAAGAATTGGTAGGTAGTTATACATGGGAATAATGAAGAAAAGAAAAGTCTAGAAACACAGAGGAGGAAATTCTAGATAAACATTGCAGCAATGAAGATCTAAAGAAAAGGATAGTCAGGGTAAAGAGGTCAGTTCCTTGCATTGTCCTGCAGCATTTTTGCCTTGACTCTTCTCCTCTGCCTCTATTATGACAATCCTATCCTCTTCTACTGCTCTCTGCCTCTGCAAATGTCATCTACTACTTTTCTGCTGAGCTCCCATTTCCATGACTGGTATATGCTGCTGTTCTGACCCCTGTGAGTGGGCTCCACCCTTCACTACCTGGCATAGCCCCTGATGATTGGGGCTGAGGAATGCAAAGGGTCCTGAAACTCTAAAAAGCCTGCCTTCCACCCCCACCCCCCAAAGAAAAAAAAACCTCCAAAACCCTTAAAGGGGAAGGACAAGATGACTGCCTCTTCCTGTCATTCATAGACACAGTAAGTATTAAGGGCTGTGTAGAAATGAAAAACATTAGTATGTGAAACCCAAGAAGAAAGCTCATAACCAGGGGGAGGAGAGTTTCCCTCAGTGTCTCTTACAGTCCTCCATACACACCAGGTGATAAATAAACATTAATCAAATAGCACTGAGTTTGTTGGATGTTTGATCTCTTGTCAAATGTTGCCTTTTTCTTTCCTTTCCCTTGCTTTTATTTTACTTTATTTTATTTTTGTCTAGCTCCTCAGCTGCAAAATCTATTCAGTCCCTTCTCATCTCTCCCCTGGAAAAAGCATCCTTCTTCTTGACCTCTACACTTAAAAGTGACTCCTAGCCAGAAATTCCATGCCATTATATTCAACAGGCATCTATTAAGCACCTACTCTGTGCCAGGCACTGTGCAAGATGCTAGAGCTACAAAGATTAAATCTGAATACGACCCCAATTCTCGATGAGGATGACATTCTACCAGGGGAAAGGACATACTTCACTTTCTAATCAGGGTCTCCCACATTGTCATGTGCTCCAAAATGGCAGACCAGATGGAACCACAAACAGAAGGCTTTGGCATTCTTCCTAGTAGGGTTTTCCAATATGTGTTTATGTGACTTGCTTTCCCTTTATCCCTCAAAGGAATGAATCTTTATTTTCTTCCTAGAATCTAGGTAGCAAAATGGAAAGGAATGAGTCTCCAAATGAGGAGAGATTTCAAAAGCCATCAAGTTCAAACATTCATTAAGCAGTATTTTTTTTTACCATATCCTGAGTGATTTACCATCATTGGGTGACCTGTAGTCACAGGGGACTCATCTTCTCTGGTCGCAGCCCATTCCATTTTCAAACAGTTCTATTTATTAGGGATTTTGTCCTTATAGAAAGCCTGAGTATTACTCTTTATAACTTCCTCTTTTTAAAAATTTTTATATATTTTATCTTTAATTTATGGAATAAAACAAGCATTTCTGTAACAGCATAATAAAAAAAAGATGATCGCACATGAAACTGAAAATCTTTTATGTACAACTGGCTATTCCTTTTAAATACATATTAAAGTTATCATGTAAATTTCTTTTTTTTCCCTTTTTTTCTTTTCTCCTCTTGTGTCTTCTTTGATCCTGTGTGACCAGAAAGAACAAACCTCAACACTTATTAACCTGAGAATCCTTTGAACACTTAAATACAACTATGATGCCCTCCCGCCCGCCCCCGGCCAAATCATCTCCTTTTCTGGCAAACTGTCCCCAGTGTTTTTAACTGGCCTGTCTCCTTCTACTGACCCTTACCTTTTTCTATGTATTCTGATTTCACTCAAGGATTCATATCATCATCTCTTGGAGTACAAGAAACTGCTTCTGCTTCAAAGGATCCAACACCCCCTCCTCTTTTACGGGAAGAGCCTGTTACTTGGTTTCCACCTTTCAGTGGTCCTTCTATTCTCTCTTGGTTGGTCACTCTTCTATTTGCCAACCTTGTCATATATTAAATTGGAGATTGCAATGATAAAAATTCTCCATTTGAGACACAAAGGGGGTTGCAGGTGATATGCTACAGCTCATAGAAGTAAGGAAGACCTGATTTCCAAACCTGCTTCAGTCACTGAGGGTGTAACTTTGAGAAAGTCTCATGGATTCACAAAACCTCAGTTTGCTCATATGTAAAATGGGAATACTAAAAGCTACCTTATGGGGAGCTAGATGGCACAGTAGACAGAGCTCCTGGTTTGTAGTCATGAAGGTTGATCTTCATGAGTTCAAATCTGGCCTCAGACAATTGTTAACTGTGTGACCCTGGGCAAGTCACTTAACCCTGTTTGTCTTAGTTTCTTCATCTACAAAAATGATCAGGAAAAGGAAAAGGGAAATCAAAGAAAACCCCAAATGAAGTCATGAAGAATTGGACTAAACTGAAAAGACTGAGAAAGAGTTACTTTACAGGGTTGTTTTTGTGAAGATCAAAGAGATAATATACGTAAAGGTCTTTATAAACTATAAAGTGTCATATCCACGTGAACTATCATGAGGAAGGACTCAGCCTCACTCACTATGGACTCCCCTTGGGT
Source organism: Petaurus breviceps papuanus (assembly GCF_028583685.1). Classification (NCBI taxonomy): domain Eukaryota; kingdom Metazoa; phylum Chordata; class Mammalia; order Diprotodontia; family Petauridae; genus Petaurus; species Petaurus breviceps. Next base: position 36,049,899 of record NW_027185771.1, read on the forward strand.
TGTGGTTCTGGGAGCAGGTATGTTTTGTGTCAAGGATAAACGATGTCTGAGACAGTCCATATGCCAAGGCAAAATCATCCCAGTGCTTAACAAACCAAATCTTTCTGGCAGGCTTCTTTGCAGCAAACCTGAAGCCATATCCATTCACCATCTGCCACTGGGTAGTGGCCTCCCTTGGGACCCCACCTAGCTTCAGGAACTCATTCCAGTCACCACAAATGGATTCCTTACAACTCCATCCTTGGCCTTTGCAGTCAGTTCTTGATCTGAGAATGCAGCTGTAAGAAATCCAACTTGTTCCTTATCCTCTAATTACAGTACTTATAGAATCTTCCACAAGGCATCCCTTAAAATACAATTATCATCCTTCCCTCCTTCTCCCCCATGTCTTCACTTCTCCAGGCTAAATATTACCAGTTTCTTCAATGAATTCTTTCATCTGTAGCCTATTCTCCTCTTAGTGTCTCCTAAAGTTGCAATAGCTTTAGGGATGCTGTATCACTTGGTTAACAATATCCTCTTTTTTTATTTATTTATAAAGCAATCGGGGTTAAGTAACTTGCTCAAGGTTACATGGCCAGTTATTTCTGGGTGTGGTGCTAAGTATCCGAGCCTGGATTTGATCCAGGTCATCCCAACACTGGAGCCGGTGCTCTTACTCGCTGAGCCACCTGGCCACCCCTAAGCAATTGGGGTTAAGTAACTTGCTCAAGGTTACACGGCCAGGTGTTTCTGGGTGGGTGCTAAGTGTCTGAGCCTGGGATTCTATCTCCAGGTCTTCTCAACATTGGAGCCGGTGTTCTTACTCGCTGTGCTACCTGGCCGCCCCAACAATATCCTCTTAATGTAATTAAGGTGTGGTGGCCAGGGCATCATCCCTGGATGAAAAATTTTAATAGTAATAATTGACTTTTCAGGGGCACATTCCCTCCTCGTTTCCTGCCTCACCCTCTATCTATTCAAAAGCACCTAATACATTAGCATCTCAGACACCTCAAGGTGCTCTTGGGTAAGGTCCCTCTCCCCAATGACTGAACCTCAGGTGGATACCCCCCCACCTCCAATATACCTACTCCAATGTTCAAAAATTGCTAGTTACAGCTTTACCCTAAGCTCTATATCCATGGGTACCATAAAAGACATTCATACCCCTTCCACATGTTAAGACAAGGGCTTAAGAAACCACAGCAAACCCAGTGTCTGGTTCTGTTCTAAATCCTGTGTTGTATATAGATCTGAGCTCAGCCACCAAAGAGATCGTTAGAACCATAAACTACAAATTAATCTCTTTTAAGAAAATGTTCCATGTGAATTCTTCATCTGCCCTCTGAGTTTGGATTTGATGACTCGAGGATTCCTTGGAGAAAGTCAATGAAACAATTAAATCTCTGCCCATTTTTTCTAGTACTGATCTCACACAGTGTTAAAAAGCTTGCGCCTCACTTTTCACACTCAGGCCCTGTTAATAATTAATGTTTTTTTCCTCCTTTGTTTCTTCCTTCTTTAACGTTTGGCTCTTATAAAAACAGGGAAAGTACTCAGGGTCTTGCTTAGCTTATCTGAGTGGCATTTTCCACATCTGTTTAAACATCAGTCCCATTAACACCAACAATCTGATGTCTAAGAAATTCTCTTCTCTTTCCTTCAGCAAGGGATCCACTAGGAAGATGGGTCAATCTTTGTTCTCCTTGTTAGAAAGTAGCTGCTTCTCCTGGCTCCTCTTCCCCCAGGCTCTGGTCCCAGCCCATTACTCCTGTTAGTCTCAAGAGTCACACGTGTTCCGTGTAAGTCCTGACCATCTGGGGGTTGTTATAGAAGGATGGCTTCCCAGAGACAAGGATGGTGCTGAAAGGTATTTGCCTTTTTAGTTTTACAGTTCAGTAACAGAACTGTGAAGTGACCCAGCAGTCAGCTGAGGAGTTATTCCTCTTTCCTCAGAATGAAACAGAGGCATTCTGTTAGAAGGGCAAGTGGTAGGGAAAGTCAGCAGAGAGATGATGACAGGGGATCCTGAGATTCACACTAGATGGGATTTTTAGCTCCTTTTTTATCTTTGGTGGAATTCCACACACCCACCCCACCCACCTTTATCTCCTGCTGAAGCTGTCTTACCTGCCAGCACAGGGCAACAGCCATACACAGAGTTCATTCATTCACTCAATAATCACATTGCATGCCAGGGGCAAGGCATCTTAAGATTGCTGAGGATACCATAATAGAAATACTTTTCACTTTCATAATCCTTCAAGATTTACAAACCACTTCTCTCATAGCACTTTTATAAGGTAGGTAGAATTTTCTTGTTGCTGTTCAGTCGTATCTGATTTTTTCATGACCCCTTTTGGGGGTTTCTTGGCAAAGATACAAGATTGGTTTGCCATTTCCTTTTCCAGGTGAGGAAACTGAGGCAAATAAGGTTAAGTGACTTGTCCAAGGTCATATAGCTAGTAAGTATGTGAGGCTGGATTTGAATTCAGGTCTTCCTGACTCCAGGCTCAGCACTCTATCTACCGTACCATCTAACTGCCCCAGGTAGAATATAATTATCCACATTTTTAAAACAGGGCTACTAGCCAGCTAGGTGGCGCACCGACCCTGGAGTCAGGAGGGCCTGAGTTAAAATCTGGCCTCAGACACTTAATACAAAACTAGCCATGTGACCTTGGGCAAGTCACTTAACCCCAATTGCCCTGCTTTCCCCCCTCCAAAAAGCAAAAAATAAAAATAAAATAAAATAGGCTACTAGGGCTCATAGAGTTAAATTCACTTACCTAGGGGGACACAATCAGAATACCATTCTGATTTACTAAGAAAGGCTATCCTCTCCCACCAAAATAGGCAAAAACTGGGGTTATGTAAGATCCCAGAACTAGAGCCACTTTTTCAAGCACGCTCCTGGTCAGCATTATATCAATTCCTTATTCCTCTCTGTCTCTCTGTCTCTCTCTGTCTCTCTCTCTGTCTCTCTCTGTCTCTGTCTCTCTCTCTCTCTGTCTCTCTGTCTCTCTCTGTATATATATATATTTCTGAGTTTTCTCTAGATTTCCCAGAGAAGGCTCATACAGTTCTGCTGAAGTCAATGTGATTTTGAAAGCAATTTAATCTTATAATAACTTTCATATAGCACTTACTTTGCTAAGCACTTTACTCATGTTTCATCCTCATGACAACCCTGGGAGGTAGGTGATAATATCTCCATTTTACAAATGAGGAAACTGAAGCACTAAAGTGACTTGTCCAGGGTCACTCAGCTAGTAAATGTCTGAATTCCGGAAGGTGAGTCTTCCTGACTCCAGGCTCAGCACTGTATCCATTGCACCACGCCACATCATAGAACAGCAAGACTTTGTGTTTGGAAGGTCACAGTAAGAAGATCCTCTTTTGAGCCCCAAAGGAGCAGTTAGTCTAAATGTGGCATTTGGAAACAGAATGACTGTCAGTTACTTAGCTGCACAAAGGTCACTATTGCTCTCTGCCAAACGTGGGAAGTCATTCTTTTGCTACCTGTCTTAGAGGGCTCGTATGAACATAGATTTGTGAACCCTCCAAGGTCATCTTATTTATAATGGGGTTTGGAAGAGTTAAATTACTTGGCCAAAGTTCAAAGGTAATAACAGATCTGAGATTTGAACCCAGGTCCTTTAATTCTAAAAATAGTGCTATTTCTAGTGTAGCAGGCTGCCTGAATCATAAGAAAAGAGCTTTATAAAGTTTAAAGCACCATATGAATGTGAGTTATTGTTTTGGAGATAACAATGTGATATAGTGTTTCATTTTTGCTTTTGTACCCCCAGAACCTAGCACAATGTCCGGCACATTTATTAATATTTTAGTGCCTGGAATATTTATTAATGTACATAGAACTAATAAATGTTGGCTGATTGGTTGGTTGATGGTCTTTACTAGTGATCATAATGCTAGACCTGGATTCGGCCCCAGATCTTCCAATTACTTGCCCACAAGTTACCTCTCTGCATCTGGGTTACCTCATCTTTAAAATGGGGAAGAACATTGACTTATCTACCTTGTAAGATGTCTGTGGGGAAGAGGTTTTACCAATTTTAATGTACTAAGAAAATGTAAACTGTTCATGTTGTTTTCCATTTGCAAAGCCTGGCATTTGCTTCTCAGCATGCAGTTTTAACTTCCCTAAGGCATGGAAATGGCCTCTTTTGGAGGTGGAAAGTGAATTTGCCTCCCAAACAGAGATGGCCGCAGAACTCTCCCCTTTTGACCTGGTGCTGCCCAGACAGTATTTAACAACTGATTGATCGCCAGCGGCAGCTTGTGTACACAGTGAGAGGGGCCCATCTCTCTAGCAGGGAGAAAGGGGCCTTTATCAGATCCTGTGGGGGGCATGTGGCAAAAAAAAAAGAGTTCGAGTCCTCGGTGTTTACTAAGAAAGTCCTGGTGGAGGCTCAGCATTCTGCCTGGGACGGCCAACCAGGGATTAAGAGCTTTGTGGGACATGTGAACTCCGCACAGTGCAAATATTTGTATGATTAAAACTTAGCAAACTAGGATCTCCAACCCCATGAGACAAACCCAACAGACACAGCTGTGTTTGTGGCTTGTTCCGAGAAGCTCTGTTAACAATCCCACAGCCAGAGGAATGGAGGGGAAAACAGGGACTTGCAACTCGATACAACTCAAGAAAATTCAACAATTAAGCATTTATTTTGAGTTTAGTTCTGGGAATACAAAGATGAAAACACCAGTCTCTTGTCCTCAAGGGGCCTATAGTCTAGCAGGGGTCTGACTGCCTGCACTTAGCCTTCTGAAGCTGCCTTTCCTCACTACTTAGCAAGGCTACTTCCAAGACACTATTACTCTATGACCCTTCTGCCAGTTCAGTGCCCATCAACCATTTCCCCTCTGTCAGGGTCAGTGTTCAGGACAATCCAGATTCCTAAAGTGGGAGCTGAAATATTGAATATCTCCTATTGCCACAAAAAATCACAATGCTTTCCTCACAACATCCCTTGTGAAGGAAGAAGGGCAAATACAATAGAAAGAAGCTGGAATTTGCAGCTGAAGGACCTGGGTTTGAATGCTACTTCTTCCACTTATAGGCTATGTGACCTTGGGTAAATTGCTTTACCTCTCTGGACCTTAGCATCCTTATCTTTAAAATGAGGGAAGAAATGATCTCTTCCCATTTCACAGATGAGAAAACTTACACAAAGTCATATGGTTTCTAAAAGAGAGCAAGCTGAGCCTTGAAGTAAGATTTTCTGAGAAAAATATAAATAGTCTTTCCATAAAATTCAATGACTTTTAGGAGCTGAGGTCTGAGGTTGGGGAAGAAAAACACCACAGAAAAGACATCTGGTCATTGTCCTACTTCAAAAATGCACCATAGACTATCACTCTGATACTATAATTGTAATTGTGTCCCATCTTGCTACAAAACTTCACTCTCCATGAGGGTAGGAACTGAAAAAGTGAGCAATGTCTTTCTTCAAATGCATCGTGTCATGTATACAATAGGTACTTAATGTTCAGTGAATGACTGATTCACTGTGCACCAGAAGAAAATCCATACATTCATGGTTTCCATTCTAGAAGGAGCTTAAGGAGTCATCTGCCTCAGTCCCCTGATTTCATGGGTAAGGAGAACGGGCCAGAGATCTATGAAGTGGGCAAGCAGCAAGTCCTTCTCTGAGGAGGCTTGAGCACAGCCTTGAAGGCCAGGAGAGATGGTAGGCACGATCAGGAGAGATGGAAAAGGTACTAGCAAGGTTACAGTAGGAGAAAATTCACAGAAGCAAAGAAGGACAGCTCCCATAGGTTCAGAGATGGGACCAATCTGGGGAGAATGGAGAATTTGTATAGAAAGTGAAAGGACTGAAAGATTAGCCAAATTATGAAAAAAGCCTTGAAAGTCAGGCTAAGGAGTTTGGTATTGCTCATAATACAGTACTTGTGCAGCACTCTAAGTGATTTACATTTACCATCTCCTTTGATCTTCACAACCTTCCTCCAAGGTAGACACTACTGTTATCCTAAACTACTGTTATCATTTTACCGATGAAGAAACTGAAGCTTAGAGAAATTAAATAACTTAATCATGGTCAAATGATTGGTATGCATATAAGACAAGGTTTAGAACTCAGGTCTACCATACTCCCAGTCTGGAGCTCTATCCACCAAGCTACCAAGACTTCAATAGTGGCTTGGCAATGGAATGATTTCATTCATGTAAGAAACATCTGTCAAGCGCCTGCTGTTAGGAAAACTGGGAGTGATGCTGAGCTGAGTGGGAAAGGGTTGATGAGCTCTGACCGCCCACAATCTAGCTCTGGTAGGTTTTGAGCAGGGAAATAATGTGATAAAGGCAGTATTTAAGATGGTCTGTCCAATATGGATTAGAGAGGAGAATGCAGGAGAGAGACCAGGCAGGGGTTGCTATGCTGGCAGAGGCTGCCCGATGGTTCCTAGGCTAGAGCACTGGGCTTAGTATCAGGAAAACTAGAGTTCAAATCCAGGCTCAGACACTGTATGACACTGAACATGTCATTTATGCCTCAGTTTTCCCAAAATTTTGCAAAATGAGGGTTGTAACAACACCCACCTACCAAGGTTGTTGCAGGGATCCAATGAGATACTATCTTCAAAGCTCTTACCAAAGCATCTGGTGCTAGGAAGTGCTTGAAAAATGCTTGTTTTCTTCCTTCCTGCATACATGAGGCAATGATGCTGTTAGCTGAGAGGGGGCAAGAGGCAGAAGAGAGAGCATGGACAGGCTATAATAACCAATGATACAAGAAGTATATCTTCAATATTTAGTCACTTAAATTCAGTAGCCTGCCTCATACTGCTTCTCATTAATGCTAATGTAATTATCACCTTTATTTCTTCTTCACCTTTCCCTTACTACCACCCAGGGCAGGTTGGAAAGAGTCCTAGATCTGGACTTATAATACCCAGATTTGTAAACAAAGTCAGAGGTCTAGACTCAAATACTTGCTCCATAATCAGTTCTGGTCCGCAGATAAGTAATCTATCATCTTTGGCACTCATTTTTTCTCAACTGTAAAATAAGGGGGTTGGCCCTTACAATCTTCAAGGTCCCCTCTTCCTCTAACATTTTGTGATCTAACGTCTTCACCTCAACCATCCCCTTCCTGTCCAGGGAAAGAAGACAATTCCCAGACTGCTGGACCTCAGCTCTACCCTTGTGATTGACAGGTAGTAAGTCAACCACACCCATCAGCATTGCTCCCTCCCTGCCCCATTCCTCCCTCTTATTCCATTTTCCTGCAGTTGCTTTTGCTCTCCCCCTCCCCACCTTAACCGTATTCTTTTCTTCTAACCAGATCAAAGTTCTTAAACACATTTCCAACTCCATTCCACATTCCTACTCATGAGTGTACATGAAAAGAATGTGTGTGTGTGTGTGTGTGTGTATGGGATGGGTGCTACTGTTCTCTTGTAATTCATTTCTCTCTCCCAGCACTATCTGAAGCAGCCACCACCATACTGGAAAAACAATGGATGAGGAGCTGGATCTCATGGCATCCTCATTTTGTTCTGATGCAGAGCTGTCCAGGTCTAGCCTTTCAAAGGCAGGGATTGTTTTGAATGCAGTGCCAGCAATAATCTCTTGCTCTCTGACTCACTGTGTGAGCCCCATAGGGTTTTAGATTTTTTTTTCCATTTTGTTGGCTTAGATCTTTTAAAGCTTGGCCCTGCATAGAGTCAAAGAACAGGAGTGAATAACCTCATTAGAGCCCAGTGAATTTCCATTCATGAGCATTTGTGGGTCTGATCCAGCAGCAGAAGTTTGGGGCACAATGCACAATGATTTGAGGTCATGATCATGAAGTGATGTTGAGGGCTCTGTCTTGGGAAAGATGCCCAAGAGAAAAATTGAACACCACCCCACGTACAGAGAGGATAGGAAAGCATGCCACACAAAACAGGGCAGAACCTCTTGGGGCAGACATGGGGTGGGATGAGGCAGAGAAAATAGGACAAATTGTATACTGTTCCTGAAACAAGGAAAAGGCAGGAAACTCACAACAGCCATTCTCTGCTGGGACCATCAGGTTGAATTGAGAAATACATAGTCATCTATCTGTTGTAGTAAAAGGAAACATGGAGTAGTTAAAAGGACATGGGCTTTAGAATTACAATACCTTAATTCAAAGACAGGCTCTGCCTGTTCATTCAATGAATCAGTTAATAAACATTTATGAAGCACCTACTCTGGGTCAGCCTCTGTACTGTATGGAGATCCAAATACAAGCAAAATATTCTCCACCACAGAGGAGCTGACAGTCTAATAGGGAAAGACAACTAGGTGGTACAGTGGTTAGAGCCCTGAACTTGGAGTCAGGAAGACCCAAATTCAAATCCTTCCTCAGACCTTACACAGGGACCATTATCTCCTTGTTGTGGGCAGCTCTTAGTCTGTAAACTTCCTTCACCAAATTGAATTGACAAGTCATTTGTAACTTATAGTCTTTGTAAGTTGCCTAGGGGCTCTAACAGGGCTGCCCATGGTCATACAGGTAGCTGGACTTAGGTTTATCTGAGACATCTCAGTGATGTCTCCTTCCCCTGATCTGCTAATGCACTACTTCTCAGCACCTCTCATTAGGCAAGCCACCTTTACTGCCTTGTGATATTTCTCTTTCTCTCTGTAGGAGGTAATGTAACATGACTGGTTTCTTAACAGAGAGAGCAGGACTTACACATCCAATGAATGTCATCCCCTTCAAAGTGCCAGTAGGACGTCCCAGTGGAGATGCCCAGAGGATGCTGGGAAATGCAAGACAAGTGGTTGGTAGATAGACCACAGCTGGAAATAGAAATTTGGGAACCACTCTCATATAACTGGTCATTGAAGCCAGAGAATTAAAATCACATGACTAGGGTAGAGAACACAGATAGAGAAGAAAAGATCAAATCCAAAAGCTAGAGAAATGTTAACATTTAGCAGATAAGAGGAGGCATACCACCTCCCCTATACACTTAAGAAATTACTGATCCCTTTGTAGAAAAAGCAATTCAATTGAAGGAGAGCAGCAAGACTAGGCAGGCTAGTACATGTCCCAGCGACCAGGGAGGCTGAAACTGGTGGATTCTTTGAGCTCTGGAGTTCTGAGCTGCAGTGAGCTACGCAGATAGGTATTTACACTAATAGTGATGCCACCTCTAATCTCTTAGGAGTTGAAGAGGGTCACTAGGTTGCCTAAGGGTGGGCAAACTAGCCTCAATTGGAAATAGAGGGAGTCAAAGCTTCTATGCCAAGCAACAATGAAATCAGGCCCATGATCACCCACTATACTTCCAAACTAGCTGAGATAGGGAGACCAAGTCTTTTTAAAATGTATTTGCTATTAGTTTATAACATTCAGTTGCACAAGTTTGTGAGTTCCAAATTTTCTGGGGCATCAGGTCTTTAAAGCACACATGCACACACACACACACACACACACACACACACACACACACACACACACA
>NW_027185771.1:36059379-36066879 GCF_028583685.1 Petaurus breviceps papuanus
ACACACACACACACACACACACACACACACACACACACACACACACAAACAGAAGGGGCAGAAGCCAGACCAGAAGGAGAGCAGAACAACATTACCAGCAGAGATGATGAGCCCAAGAGAGGACCATAAGGACTCCTGGGGCAGATGAAACACAATGGGTGGGGGGGGCTTAAAATATCAGAGTGAGTTGCCTTGACCATATGTGTTACCTAATTGTTCAACTATCTACTATATAATATTTTTGTTAGAGAACACCCAAGGTTTATACAAAAAAAAAACCATTTTGTAACTGCTTTCATAGCAATACTCTCTCAGTAAATGTCTGTGCTTTAAGATGACTGTGTCTACTAGGTGACTAGTAAAGGTGAATATGCTGGTTTGGGGCTCATGAAGCGATAACTGTAAGTATGCTCTCTCAGCTAATCGTCCCCTGGGCTTCCCAACATGGAGGGGAGAAAGAGGAGAAGTGAGGGCGGGTTAGGCCAGAGGGAACAGCACAAATACAGCCACTTTAGTCTCATGGAATTGCTTTCCTACCCACATGTATCTCCTTGCCCAGTTCTTTTAAAAGCCTATAATCACAAAATTGAATTTTGTTCAGGAAGTTTTCAAAACAGCTTGAAAGGGTAAGTTTCCTGTGGGTCAATTTGGTTCTGAAACTATAGGAGTAAAGAGATAGGATTGCCTCAGGAGCTGAGCAGGGAGAGCCACACAAACAGAAATTATTCTTTCGCTCCTCTAGAAGTTAAAATTTAAGAGTAAGAGATTGAAGACCAGGAGACTTTTGAGAGTGGGGTCAAAGCATTTTCTGAATAAGAATCTCTGACTTCTGCTTGCCCCAGGCCACTTGCTTCAGCATACACATCACTGCCCTGTCCTCCAATTTCCAAACATGCTTCAAGGAGTGTATATATAGTTTATCCCCCCTTATAAGTCTCAGTTATTGTTGTGTGTGTATGTATATTTTTAAGAGTAAGGACTAGAGATGAAATCCAAGAACCAGAGAGATTGAAAGGGCCCTCAGAAAATATCTGGACTAACCAGCACCTGATTAAGGCTCTATCTATAACATCACCAAGACTTAACCATTCTTCACTTTAATACATCCAGTGAAAGGAAACTTCCTCCCTAGTGAGATAGCTTATTTTACTTTTGGATAGTTCTAATTGTTGGGGATCTTTTTTCTTCTCTGGAGTCCAAATCTGCCTTTCTGCAAAGTCCACCATTATTCCTATGCCTGCCTTTGGGTTCAAGCTGAACAAGTTGAGTCTTCCTTCAAATGCTTGAAGACAGTCCTCATGTCCTTTCTAAGTCTTCACCATCATCATCCTCTTAACCAGCATTTATATAGACCTTTAAAGTTCACAAACATTATCTCATTTGATCTTCCCAGCCACTTTACAAGGTAGCTGCTATCATTATCTCCATTTTACAGATGAAGAAACTGAGTCTGAGAGGGTAAGTAACTTTCCATCAGACAATGCTCACAAAGTGAGCAAGGATCAGAGGCAGAATTTGAATGCAACTCTTCCTGGCTCTAAACCCATCACTCTATCCACTCTGTTACCTAGTTGCCTCTGTCCTCCAAGAGAGAAATCTCAAGTTCTTTCAACTGATTTTCACATGCCAAGGCTTCAAGACTATTCCCCTCCCTCAGCACCCATCTCTAGAATCATAGCTTGTCAGTCAATGAATGGCATTCCTAAAATATTCAGCACTCAGAAGAATGGAATACTCCCTGATGTGGTCTGATAGTTACCCACCTCACTGTGCCAGCCTCTAAGGCTTGTTCTAGCTCTGAGAATCCATGATCTTGTCCCGGGATGATCTGGGATTAAAATCTCTCTGATTCTCAGTCTCATTTTCTATCTCTGTCTTTCTGTCTCTCCATATGTATGTATATTTTTTTTCTATAGAGAGATATAGACACACATAAGTATGTGCATATATGTATGTGTATGTATACACATATGCGTATTTACACATCTTTGCTACCATACAAATGAGCACCAGAGGATTGTTGGTGACAGAAGCAGATGGCACATATTTTTAAAATGCCCCCATATTGACATGGCCAAGAAGGAAGGATAAATAGCTTCCCCAAATGGTGAAGTGGATTTAATTGGTGCCAAAGGGAAGATGAGGACCCAGGTTTCCAGGCAATCTAATCAGACAGACAGATGCATTGGCTGGGGGTGGAAAGATGCATAGAGAAAGGGCTTCCTAGGAGGGAGAGAACAGTCACCTCTTTCAAATGGCCCTATTAAAGTGACACCGACTCCAGTGCAGACATTCTGGCTAGAGATATGTAGTCCTAAATATTTTCTCTGTCATTTTTATGAAAAAGAAAGAGCTTTTTCCCTATGAAGGGAAATTCATTAGGGCTCCTCTAGACTTGGTGTGAGGCTCTCAAAGACATTCCACAGCCTTTTTTTTATTATTATTAAAAATGGAGATTGCAAGTAAACATTCATTTCCAACCCTGCCATCTCTTTTTAAATGTGTGAATCTCTCTTCCCCACTAATGCCAGGCTGCTTTTCTGCTTTCTCAGCTTTCTGTAGAAATAAGCACTCTGGAAACCTGGCCCCAGATTTCGTTGTGAATCAGGTGTAAAATTCAGACGATGCTCTCCTCTCCTCTTTTCTCTTCTCCTCCCAGCCTCCCCCAAATCTGCTGATTTATGGAAGTGGAGAGGTACAGGTCTGGGAGTTTGAAATCAGTGCCAAGCACACTCTCCTTTGCTCCTTCTCCCTCTCCAGGGCACTTTGCAGACCTGTTAAAAGGGCCTGGGGCCAATAAACCAAAGAGTAAATAGTTCTGAGAGTGTGTTGGAGATAAACTAAATCCATAGAGGAGTCCTTCCTAGATTTGCTTGGGCCTGGGGATGTTTCCAGAATGCAGTCTAGGATGATGAGGGGTTAAAAAACAGGCTGAATTCTGTGCCTTAACTGTGGCTCCTTGAAAAGGGAAAGTAAAAACATAACCTGAAGTCAACTGATTGACTAGTTTGGTCTCTATGGTGCAAAGATATTTCTATACTATTCGGGTGTCTACAAAGCACTCTCTTCACAAATGTTGTGAGAGATCAGTAGCCCAAGCATTATTACACCCATTTGACTAATGAAACAATGAAAGCTAAAGGAGAGGAATGTATTTTGAGGCCACATAAATAGCTTCAGAACCAGAACTCACACATAGGTGTCCTAACTCCACCTCAAACCTTCTTTCAATGACACTCTCAATTTGACACAATTTTAGCCCAAGAGATATTGTTTGGGGATTGTATAGACAGTATGAATGAGGCCTCAGGTTTTAGGATTTTAGTCAACAGCCAACCCTCAGACCCCAAATGTGATTTGTATGAGGATCCCATAGCCCATGTACTGGAAAGACTCTTGAGTCTGGAGTCTGAGGATGTCATTTCAAATCCCATCTCTGCCATTTACTGTATGTGACCTTGACCAAGGCACCCAACATCTGTGGGACTCACTTCCTTTAACTAGAAAATAAGGGTGTTGGAAGGGATGGTTTCTAAGGCCCCTTTTATCTCTTAGCTGAAGCTTCTAAAATCTATAACTTCCAGCCTCCCACAAGCTCTATCCTAGATATAAGAGACCAGGGTTCAGAAAGTGAGGCCAGGTACAACGCAATCACTGACCTTGGGACCCAGCCATCACTGGCCCATCCTTTGATATACTCATATGTGATATGAGATAATAATAATAAAGCACTTGGCATACAAAAAGCACAATATAAATGGTAGCTATCATTAATTCAATATAGATGGAACAGCTTTATAAGACACTGAGCCAAAAGTTAGGAAGACCTGAGTTCAAATTTAGCCTCAGACACTTACTAGCTGTTTGACCTTGGGTAAGTCATTTAACTTCTGCCCCAGTTTCCCCAACTGTAAAATGTTAATTGTAACAGAACCCACTTCCCAGGGTTGTCCTGAGGATCAAATGAAATCATATTTGTAAAGTGCTTAGTACAATTGTAGTCAGTTAATAAATGTAATCAGTTAATAAGTGCTTATTCTCTCCCTGCCTTCATCCAGTGGTTTTTAGTGTGAACTGATACCTGAAATTTTCTCCAGGGGTACTCAAGACCCAGGAGAATATGGACATATGCACATAGAAACCCAGGTGAAGTCATCTGAATAACCAGGATCCTTTGTGATACAGAACTCTTGTGACAAAGTCTCAACAGAATCTTTTCCCTTCACTCCCCCTAAAGTGCTCAGCTCAAGACTTGCAGGTTAATGTCCAGCCTGACACAAGTTAGAGGTCTAAGATCTTCCTGGCTGATGGCTGCTGCTGGCCTAAAGAAGGACTCAAAGTAGGAAAAATGCTGGTGCCCTCTGAAGGTGGTGGCTGCTGGCTCTGCCCTTCTATGACTAACTTCGAGTAACAGTTCTGTCCCAAATGGCAACAAAGGGATTAAGCTAAGGAATTAAGTGATAATGGAAAACACTTAGACCATGTGGGCAGAATGATGTGGTGGGGCTGAAGGGTCAGCTGTCTCTCCCTGTGCTCTTTAAAGAGTTTCCCTCTATTGGAGGCAAAATACATACACACACACACACACACACACACACACACACACACACTATTCTCCTGAAACAGAGGAGACCCCTGGCTCAAAAAAAAATAAAATAAAATAAAGGCTATGCCCAAGACCTGATTCATCCATCAGTCAAGTAACATGCACATTAGCAAGGAGGGGGAAAATGGTTCTAATAAATTCAGCTTTTGAGAAAAGCTATTGTCACAGAGAGGAGAAAAATCACTTTTTAGCTAGTTTTGAACAGAGGCTGAAATCAGAACGTAGGATGGTTGGGTCATGAAGACACTGATCATTGACTGTTTTCACTAAATTTTCTCCCTCTGAATAACATGGCCTCTAATAGGGCAGTTTGCTTGCAGTGCTGTGTGATTCATTTCGAATGAACAAAACAAGTAGTCAGAGACATCTAGAAAAGCAGTAAACAAGTTACATGTAAATTTGGTAAAAGACCATCAGATATCACCTCAGCATAATTTGGACTGACTCTATACACTTGAGGCAAATTTACACCTATCCTGGAACTAGAAAGGTCTTTAGAGACACTTAGCTTCTTAAGGAGGTTTAATCCCCTTATACCACATCAATCACACAGCAACCCCAGATGGTAGTTGCTATTATTATTATCCCCATTTTATGGATGAGAAAATTGAGGCTGAGAAAATCTAAGCAATTTTCCCATAGTTAAACAGCAAGGAAGTGTCTGAGTCTGGAGCAGAGAAAGTCTCCATTTATGTATCCAAGGATTTGTGATCATCTGACTATCGTTGAACATTTTAGAAGTAGGATTTGCACTCAGGTTTTCCTGACTCCAAGTACTGTATTTTATGTGATTTACCAACTAGCTGCCTCCCTCCACAGCCTCATTGTTGAGGGTACTCACTCCTCACTGTACAAGAGGAAAAAAGTGGTCTGGAAAATAAAAAGACTTAGCCAAAGTCACAGAAAGTTAGCAGCTAAACCGGGCCTAGAACCATATTGTCCCCCATCTCAAGTCAGTGATCACTTAGATTTATATTTTCCTTAAAGGGTTAAGATTTCTTACACAAAACAGTATATTAGACACTCACTACAGAGAAAAGAGAAATGGGATTCTATCTCTTTGAAGATAATGCATTTGTGTACAATGCTTATTGTTCTCATCTCCCCCGGGAACAAAAGATGATCTTAACCATGTCCACACATACAATCAGTGGGACTAATCACATTGCTAAAAACTTTCAGATATTTGAACTGGTCATGCCTGTAGTCAGGGTCTTTGAAGGCAGAGTGTTACTATAAAAATTTGGCGTTTTAATAGAAAAATAATAATAGATAGCCTAGTGTTTACAAAGCATTTTACAAAGCAGTGTTATTCTACACGATTCTTAAAGTAGCCCTGGGAGGTAATTGTTATAATTATCCCCATTTTATAGATAAGTAAATTGAGCCTTAGAGAGGTTATGTGATTTGCCCACTTAAGGGTCTTGACTTAATTTGCTACTTGACTTGAGGATCACACAGGTAGGAAATGTCTGAAACTGGAAGAAGGAAGGTCTCCATTTGAGTACACAGGGATGTATGCTCATCCCAATCTCATTTAACATTTTAGAATTTGAGCTCCTTTTCCTGTCTTTAAGTATAGTATTCTCTCCATTTTGCCATCTAACTTCCTACCGCTATGGCCTCATTGATGAGGATTCTCCCTCTATGTGCATTGATCAAACCCTATTCCCTATATATTTCCTAAAGTCAGTCCAGAGGATCCACCCAGTGCCCTGGAGACCTTGTTCTGGTATAGCTAGCTGAATTTGGTGAATCCTGGGGTAGCATAAACTTTGTCCATGACTGGGCTCCCTACAAATATAGCAACTTAGTTTCCTTCTGTCTTTTTTTTTTTTTAACTCAACAATCATTTCTTAAACATCAGTTCATCAGTTTTGCTATTTAATTCAATGTCTAAAGCTGGTTATTATCTGGAGGTTCAGAGGCACCTTCCTGGATCATATAGCATTAGGTAGAATTTCAACAGGAACAGAGTGAGAGGACATCTAAAGGGGCAGGGGAGGGGGTGTCTAAAGGCTGGATTACATGGTTTGGAAAGTGTATTGTTATTCAGCTGTTTCAGTCATATGTGACACTTCATGACCCAATTGGAGGTTTTCTTGACAAAGATACTGTAGTGATTTTCCATTTCCTTCTTCACTTCATTTTACAGATAGGGAGACTGAGGCAGAGTTAAGTGATTTGCCCAAGGTCACACAGCTAGTAAGTGTCTGAGGCCAGATTTGAACTCATGAAGATGAATCTTCCTGATTTCAAGCCCAACACTCTATCCACTGTACCCTTGGAAAGTGTAGCATGAAATAAAGCTAGGAAGGGAGAAAGAAGCCAGATTGGGGAAGACCTTTAATGTTAGGTAAAGTATCTTAAACTTTGCTCAGTAGGCAATTGGGATCCATCGGAGAATTTTGAGCAGAAGACAGAGATCATGGGCTCATAGATCTAGACTAGAAAGGATCTCAGAGGCCATTTAGACCTAGAGCTGAAAAGTCACAAGTCAGACAGTCCACAAGCATTTACCAAGCTCCCACTATGTCCCAGGCACTGTGCTAAGTGCTGGAGATCCAAAGAAAGACAAAGCACAGTTCCCATCTTCAAAAGAGTTCAGGATCTAATAGGGGAGAAAGCAAGTAAACAAGCATGGATGAGCAAGCTATATCCAAATGAACTGGGAATAATTAACATAAGTAAGGTATTAGCATGAAGAAGGACTGGGAAAGGCTTCCTGTAGAAGGTGAAATCTTAGTAGGGACTTGAAGGAAGCCAGAAAAACAAGGAGGAAGAAATAAGGAGGGAGAGAATTCCAGTCCGGAAAGACAGTCAGAGAAAATCCCCCGAGTGGAGAAATTGAGTATCTTGTTCTGGGAACATCAAGGAGTCCGGGGTAACTAGAC
>NW_027185771.1:36071879-36081465 GCF_028583685.1 Petaurus breviceps papuanus
TTCTCTACTGAAAGGAAGGATGATGCTTCATCATCTCTTTGCAAAAATGTATTTTCTCTGAACTCAGACACTTCCTACATGTGTGAACTTGTGTGATAGTCTTTATATTCCATTACTATCACAACTTGGGCAAGTCATTTAGCCCTGTTTGCCTGTTTCCTCATCTGTAAAACGAGTCAGAAAAGGATATGGCAAACCACTCTATTATCTCTACCAAGGAAACCCCAAATGGCATCATGAAGAGTAAGACACGAATGAAATGACTGAACCACATTTCCCCTTAACGTTTCAGAAACCAAGTCTTATTCAGCCAATCCTTAAACAGATTTTAAGGGAGAGCACCCAGGGCTCCTAGTTGCTTGACTGATCTTTCCTCAAGCTATTTGATTGAAATGGGTACAATTTTTTTTTTAATTTGTATGGGCCAAGATTGGTCATTTTAATTATTCATTTTCTAGTATTCATCTCATTTATAATTCTAAAACCAGTGTAATCATGTGCATTACAGTTATCTGGGGGCAATCCTTTAGCATTTTGTATTATCCCATTCCCCAGGATAGTGCCTTGCACACAGAATGAATTTAATAATTGCTCATCAAATGATTGAATATTACCAAAAATACAGAAGCGATTTGTGGAGGGGGCAGTATGGGAGGAAGGGGACATTCCTTGGGTTTGGGAATAAATTGTCCCTGCCTCCTCCACTGTCCTGACCACATCCTGTTCCTTAGTCTGAATTAACTAAATCCTTTGCACCACCCCATACAATTGGGCCTTACAGCTGCAAGGACCTACCACAGCCTCCTAGATGGCCGTTTTTGCCAATTGCCCAGGCCTCTGGCTGAGACCAGAGAGCAATAGGGAAGTTCTCCTCCTGACAAACAGGCTGCTTCCAGGCCTGAGTGAAGCACTGAGGCAAATGTTTTCTGACAGTCTTCATTTGCTCAGCCCAGCCCAGAACAAAGAGCTCCCTGGGTTTGTTTAGATACCTGGTCTATGACAGATGTTGTCATGAACTCTCCACCGCCCTCTGAATGACTGGTGTGTGTGTGTGTTCAGTTTCCTGGCCTTTGAAGATTTTGTGTTTGTAGCAACCAGCCTCTCAAATGAGCAGATTTACCAGTGACTGCATTTCCCAGGCATTTCCTAATGTGGGTACCCAGGAACAATTAATATTTATAAAGTGCATCTGAATACAGACCTGACACACCAATCTCCCTGCAGTCTTCTTTGATCTGGTCTCTAGGACCTCTGAGTGCAAGCTCCAACAGACCAGAGGGTCCTCTCTAAGCCGGGGTTGGCCACACCTCAGCAATACCTCTTAACACATAGATTTCAAGGTAGCAAGAGGCCTCACTGGTCATCACTAACAAACCCTATACTCTATACATGAGGAACCTTAAAATAGCCTCTGTGGAAGAATAGCAGAACAGGGATTTGAACCCAAGTCCTCAAAACGAATACCAGCATTGTGGAAACAGTTTATGCTGCTTGGGATAGTCTATTTTTGTATGTAGCTCTAAGAGGAGGAAATTCAGCAATGAGGAAAGCCTTATCTCTCTTTTTCTTTCTTTTTGGAGGTGGGAATGAAGGGCAATTGGGGTTAAGTGACTTGCCCAAGGTCATACATAAATGTTAAGTGTCTGAATCCAGATTGTTCCTGACTCCAGGGGTGGTACTCTATTCACTGCACCACCTAGCTGCCTGGACAGTCTTATTTCTTTAAGGAAGGGTAGAATTGTATGGTAACACTAGCTAGGTGGTATAATGGATAGACAGCTCAGCCTAGAGGGAGGAAGATCTTAGTTCAATCCAGTCTCAGACACTTACTGCTTGTGTGACCCTGGTTGAGTCACTTAATTTGCCTGCCTCAGTATCATCAACCATGAAATGGGCACAATAATAGCTTATATTTCCCCGATGGCTGCTGTGAGAATCAAATAATAATTATAAAATACTTAGCACAGTTCCTAGCAAATATAAGTTCTTAAGAAATATCTGTTTCTTTCCTCCCTAAGGCTCTATCAAAAGCCTTTTCATGGAGATTCTCAGTTCCTACTTTCCTCCAAATTCTATAGGGTTTATGGTCATAGAGAGTTCTTTAGTCACAAAATGTTTCATATTCAGTAAAGATCCTCACATCAACTTTGTAAGGTAGGTAATGTTAGTAATATTATTCCCATTGTATAGGTGAGAAAACTGAGGCTCAAGGTGACAAAAAAACTTGCCTAAAATGGTAATGAAAAGTAAGTTTGGGAATTTGGATTGGAATCTTGGTCACTGAACTCCAAATACTACATTATCTTCCAGATCATTCTGTGATCAAACTGTGACTGAAAAACTTTGTATTTGAAGCAAGAAAGGGAGTTGGGCAAGGCTCCCCAGTATCCAAGTACTAGGAGGTGTGGGGACTTGGGGGATGGGGCAGGCAGGGTGCCCCAGGACACTGGGAGGTTGCCATGACACTGAAGAACAGGAAGCTTCTGTGTCTGTGACTTCTTGGGGACAAAGAAACACATCCTTGGATGGTATCGGCAGAGCCCGCCATATTTCAACATCCTGGTCCAAAACTCCAGGTATCTCATCCTCATCACTCTGCTATTGCTCCATAGGTCAAATTTCTAGATGGATGCCTGTGTGCACACACACACACACATGTATTATATACATATGTGTGTATGCATGTATGTACACACATGCATACAGAGACAGATGCACATGTATAGTAATTATACATTATATATTTCTATATGAACATATAAGTATATTTATAGAAACATATGGGCATATAAACATATATTAATATATAGTCATATAATTATATATTGCATATATCATTACTTGTTATAGAACTATAATATATAAATAAGCATATTTATATATTGTATATATCTACTTTATACATACACATATATACAGACATACCTATACACATACATAGGCCATTTCACCTTGCTCATAGGTTCAAAAATCTTCGAATTCATAGCTAAAGTCTCAGTCTCTATTGGTTCCAATTATACTCTCTTCCTTGCTTATCAATATTAAACTAACACATATCTCCTGATTGTATCTATTATCCTATATAATTAGCTAGATCTTGCTGTTTCATTTTGGCAATATCTCTAGCATCCATCCCACCTTCTCTCACTGTTAACACTCCAGTATAAACCTTGATTGGATTATTACAAGAGCTTCTTAAGAGGTCATTGATGAGAAGAAAATCCCTCTAGACACTCATGGATAGATAGATATAGATATGGACAGATATACATACAAATACATATATACAGGCGTATGTGTGTGTATGTGTACATATATATGTATATATATGGAGGTAGGTAAAGATAGAGACAGTACCACTTTTTTCTGGTAGTCAAGAACTGAAGGCAAATTATATGTCCATTGATGGGGGAATGGCTTAAGAAATTGTGGAGTAAGAATGTAATGGAATATTACCGCGCCATAAGAAACGAGGAATACAGAGAAGTACAGAAAGATTTACATAACATGAAGCAGAGAGAAGTAAGCAGAGCCAAGAAACTAATGATGTTGGCATAAATAGAAAGAGGATGTTGTAAAATTACAGAGAACAAACATGACCGCAACAGAGACGAGGAGATTATCCTAACCCAATCCTTTGCACAGATTAGAAATCTACTGATTTGGAACATGCCATATACTTTGATTTTTTTATGAATTGCTTTGATTATTTTTCTCATCTTTCTCTTAAAAAAACATTTTTCATATGGGTTGGGTCTTTTGGAAGGGAAGGAAGGAACACTAGGAAAAATTCTAGCGATACTAAAAAATCATCGACAAAATTCTTTTTAAAATCCAATAGCTTCCAAAGATGTATATACCTTCATCCATTTCCTCCCCTCCCCTCATCAATCTTTATCATTGCCAAATTAATCTTCCTCCTGCAGAGATCTGGCCAAGCTACTTTCTGTAGGAGAAAGATTAATCTGAGAATGGTATAAAGTACAGACATATCTACAGTGCCTAAAATGTAGTAAATACTTAATAAATGCTTGTTGACTGACTGTTAAAAAGCAAAACATCACTGTCTCCGTAGTATCTATTGAATAAAGTTCAACTTCCCTTTCCTAGAATTCCTCTTCCCTCTTAAGGACCATGACATCATATTAATTCTAGGAAGATTTTCCATCAAGTTTAAAACTGATCAATAAGAATTGTTCTTTTCATTGTGGTTTGTTTGTTTGTTTGTTTCCCAATCATGTCCAATTCTTCATGACCCCATTTGGGGTTTCCTTGACAGAGATAATGAAGTGGTTTTCCATTTCCTTTTCCAGCTCATTTTGCCTAGCTAAGTCAGATGCGAGGTCTGAGGCAAGATTTGAACTCAGAAAGATGAGTTCTCCTGACTCCAGGATCAGCACTTTATGCACTATGGTGCCCCCTAGCTGCTCCTGCCATTGGTCCATTAAAGGAACTGAGAAGGTTTTTCTTGAATCAGAGAAAATTTAGAGGCGACCTGGAGGTTGCCTTGAAGTGTCTGAAGGAATGTCATATTGAAGAGACATTAAACTTGTTCTATTTGGCTCCAGAGAGCAGAACTAGGAGTAATAGGTGGGAATCAGTGAGAGGACAATTCCATGACATGTGGGAAATCGTAATGACAAGATGTGCCCCCAAAGCAGAATGACCTGCCTACAAAGTTAATGAGTTTCCTATCATATGTTGATCTTCAACAAGAGTCTGGCTCATTGTATAATAGTCTAAGGCTAAAAGGGAAATTAGAGTCCATCTAGTCAAAATAGGTCATTTTTGCAAATGAAGACATAGGCCCAGATATGTTAAGACTCCAGGGGTACAGTGGGTAAAGTACTTAACCCAGAGTCATGAAGACTTGAGTTCAAGTCCAGCCTCACACAAGAGGCTGTTCAACCTTGGATAAGTTACTTAACTTGCATCTGCCTCAGTTTCCACATATGTAAAATGGGGATAACAATAGCACCTACTTCCCTAGGGTTGCTGTGAGAAAATAATTGTAAAGCGCATCTGCAAACTTTAAAATGTTATGTAAATGTTAATTATTTATGTTACTATGACTACTGTTGTTATTGCAATGACTTGTTTAAGGTCACACAGTGGCAAGGACAGGATTCAAACTCAGGTCCCCATGAAGTCACATTTAAATACTCTTTCGCTGAAGCACACTGCTCCCTAGGGTCCAGGATTCTATGGAGGAGATTCCAGCTCAAGCATAATTTGAACAAGGTGGCCATGGAGGTCCTTTCAGTGCTATTATCTAAGAGTTGATTAGCACTCAAGTTTTCCCATAATATAGAATCATCCTGCCTTTTCATAATTCTTTTTCTTCTGCTTTATTGCCCTAGGCACAGTCCTCCCTCCCCCCAATTAGCTTTTCTTTAGGAGTTGTCTCTCCCTCCCCCTCCCATTAAAATGTAAACTCCATGAGGTCAGGGACAGACTATCTTGCTTGCATATGAATCTTCCGAGATTAGCACAGGGCCTGGCATGAGGTAAGTTCTTAATAACTTTGGGTTTTTTTTTTCCTATCTATTTATCTAGGCTTCTATCTAATCCATACATCCATTGTTCTATCTCCATCTTTTCTATATCTCTCTATCTCTCCATTTATCTAGTTACCTATCCATCTATCTCTCTCATCCATCTATCTTCACACCATACTACTTTATACCATATTACCATATTCACATTCTTCATGTCCCAATGAAATCATCCCCTAAAAAGAGTTTACTCCCCCCCACACACACACACACAAACACACCTCTACCATAACTCAGAGTTCCCAATGGGCAAAATACTATTTCCCTTTGCCCTTGGAATGCTTTAAAATCCGAATCAAATGCTACTTCTTCCAGAAGCCTTCTTTTCATCCACCCATCCCACACACATTCTCACCCCCAAAACACTCAATATTAGCTAATTTGTCTGTAGTACTTTAAGGTTTGCAATATTATCTCACTTGAATTTAGCAACAGCCCTGTGCTGTCGGTACTACAGACATTTTGGAGATGAAGAAGTGAAGTCTCAGAGAGATTGAGTGAATTTGTCTGATTCCACAGCTAGTGTCATAGGCAAGGTTTGAACTCAAGTCTTGCCCACTCCAAGTACA
The DNA here is from genome assembly GCF_028583685.1 of Petaurus breviceps papuanus. NCBI lineage: Eukaryota > Metazoa > Chordata > Mammalia > Diprotodontia > Petauridae > Petaurus > Petaurus breviceps. The sequence goes on from NW_027185771.1 coordinate 36,078,004, forward strand.
ACATCCTGCCTCTTCAATCTCAGACCCCACCTAGTATTCTGAGCTTCTCCTGTATGCTTGCTAATCATGTAATCTAATATGGATGATGGCGTTCTGTATCTGTGTCTTGCAACTAGACAGGGGACCATGTTGGTAGGGCCAGAGTAACATCTAAAACCAGAACTAAACAAGGTATTCCACATGCCGTAAGTTCTTAATAATTATTCGCTGAAAGAATTAATGAATAGACTGTACCAACCTATGTATTGACCTTCCAGCATATCACAGCCTCTCCCTCCAGAAATGCAAATCTTGTGAGTTTCTAATGGAAATAAACACAGCTGAGTTACCTATGACCAACTATGGTCTCTTGTATATGTTGTGCCCTGCCTTTGGCATAATTAGGGCAGACAAAACATAGCAATAAAGAGCCAAACTGGAAAAAGAGAAAAATTCACAAAGAAAACAACCTGTAAACAATTTTCTTGAAGTGGTGAAGAGTCCAAGAGGAGAAGGATAAATAGAAAGAATCTGGGCCCGAGAGAAGAGAAAATATGGATTCTGGGTTCAGTTCCAGTACTTACTAATTCTACTGACTAAGTCAAGTCAATAAACCTTTGTGAAATGCTTACTGTGCATCAGGTACAGTGTAAAGGGCTGGGGATACAAATGTATGTACAAGCAGGGAAATCCAACTCCTGTCCTCAAGGATCTTGCTTTGGAATGGGGGAAGAAAACACATAAAAAAGAATCTGAGAAGGAGTGAAATATGAGAGGGTATACTACTTAAGCCCTCTTCTTTCTCTGGGCACTTGGATCCCTAAGGCAACCCTAAGCCTGAAGAACACACATTTCAGAGTTTATTTGAAAGAAAACAGAGGAACATCTTTCATGAATAAATTCATAGATGTCAGTCTCTTTTCACAAACTCATTGAAAGTAACCGTGACTCTCTGTCCAGTAATCTTCCACATAAATGCTATCCAAGATGGCCAACCAGATGATCAGGCAATTGATGTGTGTGATTTCACATTTGTGTATTTCCAAGAGTTCCACAGTTCACAATTTTTTTCAGGTCAAATTTATTTGAATGCTAAGAGACAGTTGTGATATGTGGTTCCCAAACTCTCCCATGGTTCTGAGTACAGATCTTAGGTTATCATGCAAAGAAGCAACGAATGTTTCTGGACCTGAACATTGCCCTAAGAAAGGAAGGCAAGTTGACCTTCCCTTCTACCAACACTATTCAAACTCTTCCTCCCCATCTTCTTCTTGTTCTCCTCTCCTGAGTCACCAAGAATGTGATAATTACAGATTACCACTTTTCCTGACATCTTTTCTGGGCAAGTTTCACACCATAATTTATTCTAGTTTTTAAAAGCTAATGATTTTCCATGCTATAAGATGGATTTGAAGACATGGCATTAAACTTTTATTAGAAAGTCATTTGTCAGGAGTTTGAGATTATTACTTTAGCTTCTTGAAATTTAATTTGATTCAATTCTACACTACAACAAACATTTATTAAGCCACTGCTATGGACCCGGTACAGTGTTCAGCCCTGGGGACACAAAGATGGGGCAGGAGGGAAATCACATAATTTCTTCCCTCAAGGAACTTACATTCTAATAGAAGAAAGATGATCGAAATAATATAAGGTAGAAACAACGTGGCATAGTAAACTAGGGATAAGCCTTGGGGTTAAGAAGAATTGGGTTTGAATCCTTCCTCTAACACATCTTATATGGCCATGGATAAATCCCTCAACTTCTTAGTCCCTTCTGCCCCTCCCCCCCAGGGAACTCTATAAACTTATAGCTACAGATGGGAAATGGAGCATTTTCCAGTTTGATTGGAATGTATGAAATAGGGCTACAGAGGGTGTTCGGAACCATTATGGAAGCCTTGAATGCCAAACTAAACAGACAAATGAAAAGCAGAGTTTTATAAAAACATAACAAAAGTCACAATTTTCTGGTGAATTGTACACAACCAGGAGATGGGACTTTCCTTGGTATTTCATTCTTCAGAGAAATTTTCCAGCTGCCCCTATTCTAAATGCTCACAGTTCATGTTCTTACTTCTATATTTATGAAAGCAGCAAAATTCTCATTAAAAACTTACCAGTTGAGGGATGTTTGGATTTGGGGGTGGGGGGTGGAGGAGGGGCAGATTCTCAAGCAGGTTTGCAAAAGAAGCAGCAAGAACTTGGCATCCAAGTGATTTTGTTCACGTAAATTAAAAAAATGTTTTGATGTATTTTTTTTCTTCATTTTGAAAAGCATTAGAAAAGAGCAGGTGAGCAGTTAGGAGGCCTGTGTACTCTTCCACAAACTCTGTTGAAGGATTGAATGAATACGACTTGGTTTCTGAAATGTTCAGAGAAAGCACAGTTCCAGGATTCAATTTATATTTACCCCCGAAGACCTCTATGCTTGTTAATTGCCAATCTGCTTTATCATGCAAAGAGCTTTCTCCTAGAGAAGGGCTGCTCTCCAGATAAAAGACATGCAGAGATTTAAAAATACCCTTAGAACACGACAGGAAGAAAAATCTGAATGCATCAGGATGTGAGCATGAAACAAGGGGACAAAGAGCATATTTGGTGAAGTAATTCATTACTCTGAGGACTAGTGTAAAAGTGAAAGATTCTGATTCTGGCATTCAAGGCCCTTGACTAACTGACTCCAACTTGTCTTTCTAGGCTTACTTTATACAACTGCCCTTTCACATATTATACACGGGCCTGACCATGGCATCCCTGCCCCCTCCACACATGCTAAATGCCAATGGTTCCCTAACATCTCCAGAATCAAAAATAAAATCCTTTATTTGATGTTCAAAGCCCTTTGTAACTTACCTCCCAAAAAACTTTCCAGTCTTGTGATTTAAACCTCTCCCTCTCCTCTGTGATTCAGTGACCCTGACCTCCTTGTCACTCCTCTCTCAAGACACTCCATCTCTCAGCTTCAGGCCTTTTCATTCTCTTACCCCCAGGTCTGTAATGCTCTCCCTCCTCATTGTCATTTTTTGGTTCCGCTAACTCCCTCAAGTCTCAATTAAAATCCAAAATTCTACAGGAAGCCTTTCCCAATCCTTCTCAATTCTAGTGTTGGCTATATTCAATTTATCCTGTAGAGTGTTTGCATATAGTTATTTGAATGTTGTCTACTTCATGAGACCATGAGCTCCCTGAGAGGAAGAAGAGCTGCCTTTAATCTTTCCTTTACATTCCCAGTGCTTAGCACAATGACTGGCACACTACTGTTCTTCAAAATATGTATTTATTTATTTTTATTTAATTATTATTTAATATTTTATTTATTTATTCATAATATTTATTAACTGACATTTGAGTCAAAGTTGAAGATTTTCTGTCAGCTATCCTATATTGCTTGCTACTTTCCTTCTTGTCCTACATTCACAAAGTTCTAGTCTGTGTGTGTGTGTGTGTGTGTGTGTGTGTGTGTGTGTGTGTGTGTGT
>NW_027185771.1:36081475-36102985 GCF_028583685.1 Petaurus breviceps papuanus
TGTGTGTGTGTGTGTGTGTGTGTGTGTGTGTGTGTGTGTGTGTGTGTAAAGGCCAGTATGGCTTAGCAGTAACTTGTTAGTGTGGAATGGCATGGCATAGTGAGGTGGGTTTTGGATTTGATGGCAAGAGGCTGTGAGTCTGAGTCCCAGTTCTGGCATTTAGTCCTTGTGTGACTGGGAAATTCAACCACTCTGTGCTTCCATTTCCTCATCTGAAATATAGGGATCACCAAACTTCCCAACCTGATTCACAGGGACCATTATAAGTAAAGTACTTGTCAAACCATAAGGTGTCAAATAAGGTAGATCCATTGCTTTGCTACACCAGTCAACTTAGCTCATTGTGGGTCACTAGATTCTTAGCAAAATTGTGAACTTAAAGGTCAAGTCAAGTCAATAAGCATTTAATAAATGTTTACCCTGTGGCAGCACTTTGCTAAACTCTGGGAATACAAATATAAACAGAAAGAAATTCCCTGCCCTCAAGTTGCTTGCAGACTAATGAGAGAAAACAATACATAAAAGAAAACTAGAAGGATCAGGATGGAAGAAAGGAGCCAGGGCATGATAGGAGAAAGTTTTGCTGCCTGGGGAGGAATGAGAAGTGGCTGATCCAGGCACTCTTCTTAAGTGGAGATTTGGGGAGGAGCCATCCCATTACAGAGAGAAGCTGCTGGGGTGGCAAGTATTTCACTTGGAACTCTAATCAATACCTTTTATATATACCAGGTAGGTGATTATAAATTCTTGTGGATAGATTGAATAATTTCTTATGTGGTTTTCAGCATGGGATTATAAGATCATACATTTAGATTTGAAAAGGACATTGTGGGGGGAGGAAGAAGAGGAGAAGAAGGAGGAGGAGAAGGAGGAAAAGAGGAAGAAGAAGAAGAAGAAGAAGAAGAAGAAGAAGAAGAAGAAGAAGAAGAAGAAGAAGAAGAAGAAGAAGAAGAAGAAGAAGAAGAAGAAGAAGGAGGAGGAGGAGGAGGAAGAGGAGGAGGAGGAAGAGGAGGAGGAGGGGGAGGAGGAGGAGGAGGAGGAGAAGGAGAAGGAGAAGAAAGAGAAGAAAGAGGAGGAGGCGGGAGGGGAGAGGGAGAGGAGGAAAAAGGACTGAACAACAATAACACACATGCTTATACATACATAGATATAGATATGAAAGTATTACATATATACATATGTATATGTATACATATACATACATACAGATAGAAAGATATACAGATGGATAGATAGACAGACAGACAGACTTATAGCCAGCTGTCAGAAGCTAGCTTTAATTTCCCCATTGCACTTGGCCAGTCATAAAGGTAAGTAGGCTTTGTGGTCTTCATGGCCAAAGAGGCTTGGAAGATGGAAAGAAAGCTGAGACATTATGGAAGAAGGGGAAAGAGCACTGGGTTGGGAATCAGGAGATGTGGGCAGAAGCAGAGACATGAAAGGAATCAAGACCCTAACAGGCCAGGATGAAGCCCCCACTTTCTTTCCTCAGCAGTGTTAGCAACCCTGGCTCTTCCATTTAGAACACATGTAACCCTGGGGCAAGTTAATTCATTAACACACATCTGTATAAGTATGTGTGTGTATATATGTACTAACATTTGTATACACATACTTATGTATGTCAATACAAGCATATACATACTGTATATATGCATGTGTTATGTATACATATATCTACATACACATTCACATAGATACATATGTACATACACACATACACACATACATGCATATTCTTTTCCCAGTTGACAGACCCTAGGTTAAGAACCGTACTTTAAATGCAGGATATAGAATTTAACATTTGGCAGAGACCTCAATGACCATATAGTCCAACCCAGTGGCCCTTTTCACCTCTATCCCCAGAAATTCCAGTTGCAAATGAACCCAAAATCCATGATGGGGAAGGTGAAGGGGGAGCAAAGGACAAGGGAGCTTACCCTGGTTTTTCCCTGGGTCCTAATTGGTGACAGCAGCCTGTGGTCCAGAGGGATAATGACCAAACTTCTCAACACTAATGCACTTATTGCCACCTTCAATTTCCCCTCACAGAATGGCCGGCCTCACACTAGCCACTTCAAACTGTCTCCTCGAGAGACAGGTGGTCATTAAGCTTGACTGTGAATGAATATTCCATCTACCTCTGGATGTCTGGCAACAAGCAGCTTCCCACACCTCCAGCAGGGAAATGAAAGCATTTTCTGTGAGGGGGGAGAAGGAGACATGCACCACACAGCAATTACCAGAGACATGGCTCCACTTTGCTGCAAATTGTCAGCTAGTCGCACTGCAGCTGGCCTGTAAAAGGAGCCTTTCAATAATTCTACTTAATTGAATCAGCATCTATCCAGCACCAACTATCTACAAGGTCCCGTGCTCGACACTAGGGACACAAAATTTTAAAATGGCAAGATGCCTGCCCTCAAGGAGTTTATTGTCCATTATGGACACAAATAAAGAGATCGGTCTGCAACTAGTCATTCTGATTCCAGAGGCAAGCACCACAAAACTAATCTGGAGTACACAGGGAGAGTAGCAAAGGAAAACCCCAAAAGAATCCCCTCGTGGGGAAGACCGAGAGACCATGGGGCAACATGAGGCCACTGCTGTAAAAGCCGATGCTAGGAGATGGATCTCACCATATGCTTTCTTCTCCTCCAGATACTCTATAAGCCAACAAGGCTACTCTGCTTTCTGCTCCTTAATTACATGCGCCATCTCCCATCCCAAGACTTTTCACTGGCTCTCCCTTGTACCTGGGGTACTTTTCTTCCTCACCTCTTACTTTTGGATCCCCAGACTTTCTCTTTAAAAATCTTACCTTAAGTCTCTTCTCCATCCTTCTTCCCTCCCCTCCTCAAGTTCCTTCCCACAGAGATTGTGATCCATTTACTTTGTGTATGTGAATACACACATACGTATATACACATGTTTATATATAATGTACATATATTATACACACATATATGTACAAGGTATACATTATATACTGTGTGTATACCTATACTGTACATTGTATTATATATTATATTGTATTACATGTATATATAATGCATATATAAACAATATAATATATATATAATGTGTGTGGAAATGTGTGCTGTGATTTATGTATGCATGTATACATATATGTGCACACATGCACATGTATGTATCTATATCTATACATCTTATTATATTTTTTACACCATGTCCCTGATTATATTGTGAGCTCCGTGGGTCAGAGATGATGTTTTTGTCTTATATTACCACCACTCAACATAGTGCCCAGTATATAAAAAGCACTTAATAAATGCTTTTTGAGTGGCACAGGGCTAATAAAAATGTACCTGTCATGTGATCATCTGGGGAAGAAACATATTAGCTGAGATCATCCTTTTTCAATTAGTTATTATTAATCAGATGCTATGTTCAGTTATTTCTACCTGCTGAAGGAAGACCAACTGTGAAAACCTTCTAAATTTTACTGTCCTGGGAAGAAGTCCCATTTGCCCTCTCTTAGTTACAGATCTCAAAATAAGCATGACACAGAGAATGGTGGGAAAGAGGATTAAGAGAGGTGATTATTGGTCATATCATGAAGAACCTTGGATGCCAAACTGATGTGACTATCCTTTCTTTATCTGGGTTGGGAGAAGCAACTCACAATTACTGAGGAGAGAGAAACATAATGAAAATGGTGTTTCATAAAAAATTTTATGGTCTGAAAAATATTTCCCAAAAAATATTCACATAGACATTATGGCATAGAAGAAATAGCACTGATTTGGGAATTATAAGTCCTGAGTTCAAATCCTGGTTTTTTTTTTTTTGTATTTTATTTTCCCCAGTTACATGTAAAAACAATTTTCAGGATTTGTTTTAAAAACTATGAGTCCCAAGTTCTCTCCGTTCCTCTCTCCCCCCCCCCCAATTGAGAAGGCAAGCAAATTTATATAGGTTATAGATGTGTAGTTATGCAAAACATATCCATAATAGTCATGTTATGAATAGACACACAAAAAAACTCAAGAAAAATAAAGTTTAAAAAAGTATGCTTCGATCTGCTTTCAGATACCTTCAGTTCTTTTTTGGGGATGGATAGCATCACTTTGCATCAGCCCATGGAAGTCTTTCCAGGCTTTTTCTGAGAGCAAACTGATCATCATTTCTTATAGTACAATACTGTTCCATCATAATCACATGCCACAGTCTGTTCAGCCATTCCCTAACCCAGCAAAACAACACCAAAAAAAAAGTGCAAAAGAGAGGTCAGCTTCTTAAAAAGATGAGTCCTTTGATGTTTCTGTAGTATCTAAGTTTGATTTCTAAAGTCTGGGTCCAACAAGGACACATAGTAGGAGGACCAAGGAGTAAAGGAGAATTTTTTTTTTTTAAGAGAAAAAAAGAAAAGAAATAAAAAAAAATTTCCTTGGCAAATGAAATAAGTCAATATGTTCTGCTAGAAAAAGTCCCAACCCTTAGAGACACAGAACTGGGGTTCTAATCCTGGCTGCTTATGATTCTGGACAAGTCATTGTTTTGCTGTTTTGGTTTTTTTAAGATTTGACTTCCTCATCTGTAAAACAAGGAAAAGAATCCCTGGCTACTGTGGAGATCAGATAGGTAAGCTGATTTGAAGATGTTTTACACATTGTGAAATGTTATGCATGTTGGGGAGCATTCTCAGTGCATTTTCCTTAGAGTATAAGTCAACCCTCAACCCCAAGTCCAAAGTGATAGACATTGTGTTGCCTATTTTAACACAGACAGGCCCTAAGGTAGGCATTCCCAGCACCAACTCAATGACAAAAATGTACAGTAGGGAATCAGCATCACAGGATACAGGATTCTCACAGCTAGAGGAACCTTGGTGCTTATTTAGTCCTACTTCCCAATGGTTGACTCTCTAGAGAGACAGTTCTCAAATTGAAGAAAAACATTTTTGTCTAAATTCAAGGTCAATTCTCTCTCTCTCTCTCTCTCTCTCTCTCTCTCTCTCTCTCTCTCTCTGTCTCTCTCTCTCTGTCTCTCTCTGTCTCTCTCTGTCTGTCTCTCTCTGTCTCTTTCTCTTCATTTAAGGAGGCTGAGGGGCATAGTCCTAGAACTATAGTAACCTTAAAGTCACACATCCTGGGTTAGTGGCCAGTCTTCCACACTCACCCCACACAGAAAGTCAAATAGGGCCAGGCATCCAACTGGTTAAATGGCTCTCAGTTTTCTTTGGTTAAAAGAAAATTCTAATATCAGATCTCCTTTATTTCTTCCTGCAATTAAAGACTTACCACTTGTTTGAGCAACGAAACCAAAATAATTATAAACAAATGTACCTTTCTGACTTCAATTGCATATTAACAAAGGCTTGGGGCCAATTAATCATTACACCATCAATATCTCATTTGCATAAACCTATTCTCTTTGAAAACTCCATGTTTGGGATGACAGGACTACTTCATTGATTATGGAAATTTGCCATCAAGTTTCTCAGAACCAGTCCAAGGGAATAAAAGGACTTGTCTGCTTGCTCTTAGGGCTCCCAGATGCCTTCTCTCCAACTCCCTCCCTAGCAGAGAAGACAAGAAACGAGAAGGAAGAGACACAATTAAGGTCGAATTCCTCAATGCTAAAGCAAGGCCTGGTATGGCTTGGGAAACAGTTCAAGGAGGAATGGCTTACTCATTGGAAGGCTAAGGCCTAGAGTTACTACAGCAATGTTGGCCCTGTAAATTTCCAAGCTATGCTGGTGCCCTTGCCCCAGGTTCTTAGCCTGGGGGTCATTCAGTGATGTGTATTACATATATGTATAAACTCACATATCTGTGTTGCATGTATGTACATACATGTACATTTGTGTATTATATGGGTATATATGTATATACATACATTATATATTATATTATATATATACACACATATTATATGTGTGTATATATGTATATACCTTATATAAGTTATCTCATTTTATCTTCATAAAAGCCCTGTGAGGTTTATCATCCCCATTTTACAGATAAGGAAACTGAGGTTGAAAGAGTTTTTAATGACTTGCCCAGGATCACATGCTAGTAAGTATCTGAGTGTGACATTTAAAAAGATTCAAGAGACATTTCTGGGTACTTTAATCATATTGTTAATAATGCCAGCATTTTAATAAAAGGATAGTCTTTTGTCTGTCTCTCTCTTAGACCAAGGACAATCATGTCAGCAGACTCAGTGCTTATATGACCATTGGAATAGGGGTGTTCCAAGGGTGGCAATCAATTCTGATTGGTTGACAATTAATGAGAGAATGAGTATTATAATGAGGGACTGAACTTATTCAAATACACTCAGATTATGTCATTTACTCCTAAATCACCCCCAGTCTTGGTCAAGCTATCCAAGGAATTTATCCCCCCCCAAACCTGAGCAGAACCCAAAGGCTTCCCCACCTGGGTGGGGTCTGGATTAAGAAGAAGGTTAAGGGGCGGCTAAGTGGCACAGTGAGTAAAGTGCTGGCCCAGGAGACAGGAGGACTTGAGTTCGGTTCCGGCTTCAGGCACTTAAAACCCCCCCCCCCACACACCAACACACAAAAAAATTAGCTTTGTAACCTTGGGGAAATTACTTAACCCCAATTTCTCCCCAAAAAGGGAAAAAAAAAAAAAAAAAGAAGGTTAGCTCAATCTTCAGAGACTCAAGTCTTGAAATGAGGATAAAAGCAAAAGTTGGAAATCTGAATCTCTCCAAATCATTGGTTATTAATAATCATTTCTATCATGAGGCAAGATCTGAAGTGAGGTCTTCTTGGCATCAAGTACAGCACATTTTCAGGGGCAGACTTTCCTGAGGCCAGTGAATTGTCAGCACGAAGCACAGCTACATTTTGGGGGGAGGCGGGGCAAGGATCAAAGCCTATTTCTTATTTGTAGAGCTATAACAATCTACCAGCCATGTGCCTGTGTATGTGTGTATATGTGCACATGTACACAACATGAATTACACAAATATCTATGTGTTTGGGAGTGCATATTCATGCATAGATGTGCTCATCCATCCCTCATCAATACTTCAATACACACCTGATTGGTTGGTTGTTGTCTGTCGTGCTAGAAGAGGACCGAAATGACATCCCTATGTTGGGGTCACCTACTACACACCACACACCCATACTCAGACTTGTGTTCTTCTGTTTTTGTGTGAGTGCTGATGGCATCAGGAAACATGGGTAGAATTAAAGCCCCCTTAACTCCTTCACCCCTGAGCCTTTTGAGGTGACCAGGGTGGTGGTCAGAGCAAAGCCTCTGTGCCCTCCCCTGTCCTCAGCCTGTGTACTGTCTCTGGGGAAGAGCTATGGCTGTTGGAGTGGCCTCAGCTTAACCAGATTTGACACCTCAAACACAGAGATAAAAATAGAAACCCCAGAAGGATTTTTTTGAAAACAAAATGGAAGGAGAGAGCCCCAGAGGCAAATGCTGAAACTGCTAGGGGGGGCAGATGAAGGAGGAGAGAAGGAAAGCCCAAGGTCAAGATTGGGGGACCAGGCTAGAGAAGTCAGAGTTGGACAGAGGAGAAGGAAACAGGCTGCCCCAGGCCTCCAGGGACCAAGAAAGAGGCAAGGGAGAATCATTTTCCTACAAAGGATAAGGCTTTACTTTTAGATGCTTGGGGGCAAAAATGCAATTGACAGTCAATTTCCAGCCACTATTTTCATGCTATGCTGGTTTTTTGTCTTGTCTTTCCTGGAACCCACACTGTTTCTCTTCATGGCAACAGCTTCTAAACAATGCCCTACAACCCCCTCCATGCCCCCCCCCCCATATCCTGCCCTTTATTTGTCATCTTCCCCAATAGAATGTAAGTTCCTTGAGGACAGGGGATGTGATGTGCTCCTATTTCTACCTGCAGTTGTTGACACAGTCCCTGGCACTTAGAAAGTGCTTGATCTTATCTATCAAAAAAGTATTTAGGGACAGAAATTTCTCTCACCCAATTCAAGAAACGAATGCCTCCAAGGTGCTAATTGAAGCTCCATCACCATCATTGTCATCTTTATCATCATTCTTGTTGCCACCATGGATCTGTGGAGTGTCTTGTACACGTGTGAATCTGTGCTAGGTGCAGTGCAAATGATTTCTCCAAAAAGATTACTTTTGTTGTGGTTGTTGTCAAGTCTACATCTGAAAGATTTGGTCTATGCCATACCCCCAAAAGATTGGTCTATATCATATGTCAACAGAAAAATGGTCAACGCACATATTCAGCTGATTTTGGTTTTGCCACAGGATGCTAAATAACTGGTTTGAAGGTTGTTTTTCCCTTTTATTACACTGACTTGGTTGTGTAAACATAGCTCCTATGGATACATAAAGTCCGTTAGGGCTGAGCATCTAGACAGTCATCCATACAGACATCCTTTGTAACCAGAAGAGGTATACAAAAAGTGGAAAAGTTGCTTGTTAACTACAGAAAAGCAGGATCTGTCATATAAATAAATATAAAAGAGTATTTTGCTATAATTAACTAATTGCTTAAGACATAGTAATCTTCTCTCCATCCCTCCCCACCCCACCTGGGGGAAGTCTGTCTGGAAATAAAGAGGGAAAGAAGGAAAAAAAAGGAAGGAGAAGGTCAGAACACTGGGAAAACAAAGAGGAGGTGGAGGCATTTGGACAACAACTATGGTCCGGAGAAAGGTGGGTGGTGGGCATGATCTTTGGTCCTTGTGGCTGTATTCTTTATAGAGTTGTTGAGACTAACAAGCATTTATTATTGTGTACTAAGGATGCAAGTACAACTTAAGAAGAAAAAAAAGGCAATCCCTGCCCTCAAGGAGCTTTTACTCTAACTAGTGAAGATAAGACATAAAAGGATGATGACCAGGGAAAGAGCAGAGTGGAAAGTAGCCTGAGGGGGCATGATGGTAAAGTCCAGAGAGGGAGAAAGAGCTGAGGAAGGTAGGACAGCTGGCTGGGACCCTTCCTCAAAATGAAGATTTCAAGAGGAACTCACCAATGAGAGGAGGTTGTGAGAGGGGGAAAAAAAAACTGGGAAAAAAAAAAAAAAGCAGAGCTGGACAAAGCCCAGCCACAGCAATGCTATGGACCATGCAGCCCACCTTTCCCCTGATTTCCATTTCTAATACAGAAATTCTAGTCCAATAACAGTGTGAGTGAAAAGAAAAACATGGCATCAAATAAGCAGTTCGAAAGAATTATTTCTTTTTACTTTTACCAGCAATTGTGTGTGTGTGTGTGTATGTGTGTGCATGGCATGAAGACAGAGCCCCATCCTCCACAAGCTCTTGTGTGAATGTTAAACCTTGAGCAGCATCCTGCTAAAGTGGAAAGAAAGCTCGAATAAGGAGATGTGAGTCTAGTCCCAATTCTATTCGCCTCAGCATGTGACTTGGAGAAAACTCCTTCCGCTCTCTAAGACGTAGTTTTCTTCTCTGTAAAATGGGGTCAATTATATTTCAAATACCTAACTTCCAGGGCTGATGAGAGGAAGGTCACTTGCAGAAATGGAAGTGATCATGAAATCCAACCCCTTCTTAGGGCTTTTTTTGAAGGTTTTCTTGCACCTTACTCTCTTCCATGGTCCAGCGATCACAAAAGACACTTCACCCACTAACATAACTTTCACAGGCTGCCTCCTATGCCTGGAATTCTCTCCCTCCTCATGCACATCTTCCTTGAAGGAAGCCAGTCTCCCTGGCTTCCTTTAACTTTCCAGATAAAATCAGATATTTACAAGCAACCTTTCCTTATCCCCCTTCATGCTAGGCCTTTCCTTTGACTGATTATATTCAACTTATCTTGTCTCATAGTTGTTTCCATGTTGCCTCCTTCATTAGAGTGGAAGCTTCTCAAGAGCAAATGCTGTCTTTCTCATTTTTTACACCTTTTTTTTGTGTCTCCCTAACATAGCACAGTGCCTGGCCCACAGTAGCTTATTAATAAATCTTTGTTGACTCGACTTAAAAACCTGCAGCTTTTATGCCTTTCCCAAATACAGGGTATGGAGGATTTAGGAAATTTCTGGTGAAGACTACTCATGAGGAAGGTCTTTGGAGGGTAATGGTATTTTTTTGGTGTTCAGTCATTTTTCATTCGTCCAGCTCTTCGTGACCCCATTTGGGATTTTCTTGTCAAAGATACTGGAATGGTTTGCCATTACCTTCTCCAACTCATTTTACAGATGAGGAAACTGAGAGAAACAGAATTAAGTCATTTGCCCAGAGCTGCACAGGTAGTAAATTTCTGAGGCCAAATTTGAACTCAGGTCTTGTTGACTCTAGGTCTGGCTCTCTATCCATTGTACCATCTACACTCCTGATGGTCTTACTAGTGGTAAATTTGAATCAAGTGTGAGGGGCATTAATATGTAAAACATGATTATAATATAGATGTCAACCATGTTATAGTGGAACACCTAGGGAAAAAACAAATCATTTCATTTTTGCCAGGGGGCTTTGCAAATATTGGGAAAAAATCATGCTGTGGGTCAGTTAAGTCATTTATTAAGTACCTACAATGTTGGAGGCACCGGGGATACAAAGAAAGGGAAAAGGCAGTTTCTCTCTCAAGGAGCTCACAGTCTAATGGGAGAGACAACAATTGTACAGGAAAGAGACAAGATAGAATGGGGACAATAGGCAGGGGGAAGGCACTAGTATTAGGGCATTGGGAGAATGACAGCAATTTATGGATCAGTGTTTCCTAAGGCACAGCAGAAAGGACATCCTCACCATAGTGAGAAGCAGTGTAATGACACAGATTTCCTTGTGTCTTAATTTAGAATTCCCCTTCCATTGCATACTAACTATGTGATTGTGGGCACGTCACATTAGTCATTTTTCCTCCCTGAGCCTCCATTTTTTCCACTATTTAAAATGGGGATATGATCATAATTGTACTATCTATCCCTCTCAGGGCCAGTGCAAAGCAAGTGATGGTGGTGGTCAAAGTGATGGTAAAGTGTCCTGGGCCTGTTTTGTTCCTTAGTATGGAGATGTCCCAGGTGAAGAAACTCCATCTACAAATGCAGGTTGGCCTCCTCTCTAACTTTAGTCTGAGATCACTGCCTAGAGTACTTTGCCAAGAGTAACTGCAACCAGTTTGTGTCCAAGGCTGGATGGAATCTAGGTTCTCTTGGTTTCCAGGATGCCATGCTGCCTCTAAATACCTTAAGTGCTAAAGAAATATGAGTTATTATTCTTCTCAGCATATTAGGAGGTAAAGATTCTACACTTGGAAGCGGCAGTTTTAGGTGAAAGTCCTGTCTTTGTCAATAACATTGCTGGGTGATATCGGGCTAATCCCTCTCCTCTGTTTTTTTTTTCCCCTCTGTAAAATGATGGGGCTGGGCTAAATAATCACCAATTACCTTCTATTGCTGGCTATCTAGGCTTCTGCCCCGGATTTAGCTCCTTTCCTTGCTGAACATCACTAAGGGGTGTGGCTGCCTGTCTCCCTTCCTCCCAGGCCAAGTGGTCCTCAATGTCTGGCCACCCAACACAATCCAGAGAAGGAGGGGCAGTGCTGGAGGACCAGCATGGGGGGTATGTGTGTATGTGTGTGTGTATGTGGGGAGGGGGTGGATCAGGGGCCTTTAAGCACAAGTAACATCCCCTGCTCAAAAGAGCAAACTATGCTGATTCAAAAAAAAAAAACATTTTCAAAAATGCCTGTGGGTAAATTTGAGCTGCCCACAGCTCCCCAGGGGCACCTCTAACTTGCTGTCGAGCCATTTCTGTGGATTTCAGTCAAATTCTAATTTTAGTGTTCATTAAACACGGGTAATTCCCCAGCCGATCCCTGCCTCACCTCGTACACAGAATATAGGTCACCAAGGCTCCGCAAACATCCACACATCAAACACAACCTTTTCATTATAAGTATTAACTTTATAAATAATTATGAACTTTAAAAGTTTGCCAAAGCTGTGGCATGCTACTGAAGCAAGCTCTGGGACCTGCTTTCGATGCCACAGAGTATCTATCCTTTTTCAGAGTGGTCACTAGGTGGACACTGGGTGGAATGTCCTGAAACAGTGGCTTCGCCTGTGTGTGGGGAGAAGGTGGGGGGGGTGTGGAAGTGTCTACCCTGATACCTTGGCATGAAGGGTGAGAAGACACCAGTACATGCCCCCATTGTGTAAAACGAGGAAAGCATGAAAGTATTAATTAGTGCCATAATGACATCTTTTCACTCTCACCTGTATACACACATGTGCTTCTCATTTCCCCTCTCTCTCTGGATGGCCTGGGTTTTAATGGGAGGAAAATACATGAATAATGACAGTGCAGGTGTTTAGAACAAGCACCTTTGTTTGAAGGAGGAGCTGAAGAGACAGAACAGGGTGAGAGAAAAATAACTGGGTTTGAAGCCAGAGGATGTGGCTTTGACTCCCTCCCAGACCACACTCACTAGCAGTGTGAGCTTGGCAAATCCATTCCTTCTTGGGATCTCAGTTTCCTCTTCTGTAAAATGAAGAAATTAGACCAAACCAATGGCTCTCAACTGTTGTTGTCATGAGTCCCTTTGGCAGTCTGCTGGAGCCTGTGGAGCTCATTAGAAGGATTTTTAAATATATAAAATAAAATAAAACAGATTACAAAGGTAAGCAATTCTACTGAAATCCGATTTGAGTCCTGTCTCTGATGTTGATTATCTGTGTGATTTTGGGCAAGTCACTGAACTTTCCTCAAACTTTGTTTCCTCATTTGTAAAATGAAGGGAATTAGACTCATTGACCTATAGGGGTCTTTCTAACCTCTATTTGTAGGATGTTAGGATCATCTGGGACTAAACAGGGCATGGTCTTTCTCTGACAGCCAGGTTTTTCAAAGTATCTTAGGATGGTCATTCTGAAAATCCACGATCATTTTATAGGACTGTCTGTGTGTACATAACAGAGATAGATTAGACCAACTGTGCCTTAGGCATCACAATTTTTGAAGGTAATTGCTGGGCTAGATTCTGCCCAAAGAGGGATACACAGATGATAAGGGTGCTGGAGGAGGTCACATCATATAAGGTTGAAAGAATTAGAAATGTTTAACCTGGTGAAGGGAAAATCACTATCTTCAAAGGTCTGACGGGTAGACATATAGATGAAAATGAGACTTCTTCCATTTGGCCCCAGAAGGATGATTTGGAGAGCATTAGAATCTAAAATTTCCTCACAATTAAAACTTTCCAAAAATGGAATAGGCTGCCCTCAGAACTTAGATCCCCTTTTCACTGGAAGTCTTTAATCAAAAGGTAAACATTGTAGGGGATTTTATAGAGGAGATTCTTGTGGGCATCAGAACTGGAACTAGATAACATGAAAGGCCCTTTCCCAGTTTATGACTCCATCTCATAGACTGAAAGTGATTTTTTCATCCTAAATCTCAGATATTAAGTGATTAATTTGATATTTGCTGCTTTCACCTGAAAGCAGAGAAGGAGGGGAAAAGGAGGTGGGGGAAGAGCCTAGTGTGCTTAAATCAGCTGAGTATTGGCTACCAAATCTTCTCTGTCCCAAGTTTTCCTTTATACCCATAGAGGAAAAGTTTATGCCTGATGGATCTGGGCCCATCTGGTCTTTGAAGGAAAAAAGGACAATTGTCTAAATCACTGAAGTTGGCATTAACTTGGCCCTTCTTATGAGGAACTGTGTAGAAATGAAAAAAAAAAAGATTTTCCCCCTCCCAAGGCCAGTAAATGACAAGCTAATTCCCAAATAAATGTTCCTTGGATAAATCGTTCAGTGTTATTGCATGGGCCAACCTGCCAAGCAGTCGTTGGATTAAAGCATTTATCATGTGCCCCAAATAATTACAGAGCTTTAGATGCTATATTCACAAAAGCACATCCATTTTCAACCTGACCCTAGGGGAGGCAATGGGGCTGCTTCTAAAGAGGAGGAGCCAGGGAAGGCTTTAAAGTTCTTTCTTTGCTGGCACCATTTATCAGTTTCTGAGATGGGGGTGAGCTGCTATCCTGCAGTGACAAAGCTGCCGAGACCAGGAATGTGGACCTGGCTGCTGAGGTAAAAGTGACTGAGTCCAAAAGGCAGGCCTGGCTGTCAGTAAGAATGGAGAGAGCAGGAGGGCAGCCCTAAATCGGAGCCCTGGCACATCCATATACTAGTTATTGGTCCCAAAGTTGCTGCTAACTTCACGATGAAGTAGTAAGATGGATTCCCTATTTCCAAGGAAGAATAACACAGAACCAGTCAGTCACAAGCATTTGTTAAATGTTCTGTCATGTTCCATGCTTCTTAGTAAGTTCTAGGGACACAGAAAAAAAAAAGCAAATGGTCTCTGGCCTCAGGGAACTCATTCTAATGAGGGACAACATGCAAAAATATACAAGATATACACAGTATAAGTAGAAGGCAAGCTCAGAAGTATGGTATGGTGTGGTGTGGGGTGGGGTGGGGTGGTGTGCAGTGCTGTGCTGTGCTGTGGGGTGTGGTGGGGTGGGGCGGGGCACGGCGGGGCAGGGCAGTGTGGTACTAGCAGTCAGAAGGGAGGGGTGTGGAAAGGCCTCCTGCAGAAGGCAGGATTTGAGGTGGGTCTTGAAGGAAGCCATGGAAGCCAGAAAGCAGGAGAGGAGAAAATTTGAGGCATAGAGGACAGCCAGTACAAGAACACAGAGTCAAGATAAGTAATATCATGTGTGAAGAAAGGCAAGAAAGCCCGTTTGGATGGATCTGTACCTAAATGGTAATAAAATGTAAGAAGTCTGGAGAAGTAGTAAGGGGGTAGGATGTGAAAGGTTCTGAAATTCAGAGGTAATAGGGAGCCACTGGCAGGTATGGAGTGGGCAGGGGAGGTCATCCATGGTCAGATTTTCACTTTAACAAGATCCTTTCAGCAGCCAAAGGGAAGATGGGTTGGAGGTGGGGTATACTTGAGGCAGAGAGACATACCAGAAAGCTGTTAAAGTGGTCCAAGTGTGAGGCGATAAGACAGATGTATGTCTTATTGTATGTGAGTAGAAAAAAAGGGGGTATAGAGCAGAGATGCTGTGAAGAGATACAACAGGACTTGACAACAGATTGGATACATAAGGTGAATGAAAGTAAGGAGTCAAGGATGACTACCATGTTGCAAGTCTGTGTGTCTGGGAAAAAGGTGATGCCCCACATGGTAAGAAGGGAATTGGGACAAGAAGAGAATTTGAGAGAAAAAAATAATGAATTTATTTTTGGACGTGTTGAGTTTGAGATGTGTATAAGTTTTCCAGTTGTCCAAGAGGTAGTTGGCAATGTGAGACTGGAGCTCAAGAGAAAGGTTAAGAGTGAATTATAAATATATAAGGAATTATCTGTCTTGAAATGATAACAAATCCATGATGATAAGATCACCAAGCAACATAATATAGAGGGAGAAAAGAGTCCAGGAAAAAGGAGAAGAATAAGAAGAAGGAGGAGGAGGAGGAGGATGAGGAGAAGAAGAAGAAGAAGAAGAAGAAGAAGAAGAAGAAGAAGAAGAAGAAGAAGAAGAAGAAGAAGAAGAAGAAGAAGAAGAAGAAGAAGAAGAAGAAGAAGGACAACTCACATTTCTTTTTCTTTTTTGGACGGGGGAAGGTGGGGCAATTGGGGTTAAGTGACTTGCCCAAGGTCACACAGCTAATAAGTGTTAAGTATCTGAGGCTGGATTTGAACTCAGGTCCTCCTGAATCCAGGTCCAGTGCTCTATTCACTGCAACCCCTAGCCACCCCAATTCACATTTCTATAGCCCCGTTGTTAAAAGTCTTATTATCCAAAATTAATAAATAACAAGCCAAAACTCAGGGAAAGGAAAGGACTTATACCCTTATACACTCCAAAGCCAGAATTCAAATCTGGTTTTCCTAATAGATGTATCCAAGCTGATCCTCAGTCTTCCCGGTAAAGTTAACTTGAAATTTCATGTCTCTATGGTTAATTAAATGCTCTTGTGAATGTCCCCCCATAGTATGGTTTCCTCTCTTTAATCAGAATTTCATCCCAATGCTCCAACATTGAACAACCAGATCGATCCTTGTATAAAGTTCTTTTGGCCTGAAGACCTTTCTGAAGAGAGCTATATGTTTCTCAGCAATCACTTTAGCATATCTGGCAATAGAGAGATGTTCCAAGGTTCTTTCTAAGCCCTTTGTTCCAAGTCCGTGTCACCACAGCACCAAGTAGAGTAGAAATCTGGCGTTTATCTAGGTCATATGGTCCATGTAGCTAGCCAGTTTGGGTAAGCCAGTCCAATAAAATCTGCTCTGAAGCACAAAGTATCTTGACCTCCCTAGAACAAATTAATCAGTGTTGCAGCATAGAAAGGAGTCATTTCTGAAAACGAACAGATGAACCAAACCAGGTCTTAAAAAAAATACTTCTCAATTGACCATCATCACCACGAAAAAATCTGACTTAGAGCTGGATGGAATCTCAAGGATTTAGACCAGGTCCCGTAGTATATGAAAGAGGAACTGAGACTAAGGCAGGGGATGTAATTTCCCCCAAGGTTAAACAGTAAATGAGGCACAAAGTCAGTCCTACAGACAGCACCCCCTTTACATTACACCAAAATGTTGTTCCCCTTACACCAAAATGTCTCCTCCATGCACCTCCCTCTTCCATGCCCATTTTTCTTTTTGGCTGCTATGGCTCAAGCTGGCTGAATGAAAGCATGGTCAAAGGAGCTGAAGGCCTGCTTTCTCCCACAGCTCCTGTTGTGGGAATGATGGCCTAACTGGAAACACTCAGGTAGAAGACATTGGTCAGGTGATCTGACTTCGAACCTTTGTCATCAGGGTGTCCTACGGTTAGGAATGTTAAACTCATCTAGTGAAACCTGCTCATTTCAATGCCTTGCCTAAGATCTGTCAGGTAGGAAATGGCAGGGGAAGGTTCTACCAGCCCTTCTAATGCCAACTTCAAAGTTCTTTGGATTATACCAACTACTTGCCAGCTCCTAGGTAGCTGCAATCACCAAATCACTTATCTCCTGCCTATTTTTCTGACCATATGACGTTAGGTAATAATAACAACAATAACAATAATGATGGGATGATATCAACAACAATAATAAATTATTATAATTATTCATATTTCCATATTGTTTCATGGTTACAATATCCCCTTGAAATAGATAGATATTATCACCCTTTTTCATATAAACTGAGTCCCAAGAGAAGGGTCACTCAGCTAGTAAGCAAAAAAGCAACAACTTTAACCAAAGCCTTCCCACTCCAAGCCCAGTATTCTTTTCACCATGCCATTCTGTGGCTTTTGAGTAAACAGGAAGGTAGCAAAGAAAATATTCACCCCCAACTCTAGCAAAAAACTAAGTGATTGCTCGTTGTTATTTTTTAAAATAATTTTTTTCATTATAAAGAATAACAATTTCAACAAATAAAATAAACAAATAACAAATTGAAGAACAAGATACAGAATAAAACCATAAAATCTAAGCTATTATTCTTTGATATAAGAAAAAAAACAACAAACTTTAACATAATAAAAATAACAGATGATTTGCTCTGGGCCCCCTTCTGTTCTCTGTTTCTATCTGTAATTAGAATGTTTTGCAGTAGTTGTCATTTTTCTATAACTATACTAGCTGAGTGTATTAGAGTATTTTTTTCTTTTCAATTCCTGCTTTTTTTTTTACTCCCCAGGACCTTATTATTTGGTCTCCAAAAGAATTCTTGCCTATTCCCAAAATATTATCACAACATGGAGATACAGAGCTGGGAGGAATCTTTGAGGTCATCTTATCAAATGTAGTCATTTTACAGCTAGGGACATTGAAGTCCCCAAAAGGGAAGATATTTGGCCAAATTCATTTGACTGGTAAGTAGTAAAGCCAGCATTAAATTCCAGGGTGTCTGACTCCAATCAAAGAGGTCTGCTACTACCCTATAATCATCATGACTTAATGAGCATATCTTCTCCTATTTCTATGTATTCTATGTATGACTACAGTTACAATTCATTACATTGACAGATATAATTTTTTGTTCCTTTTCCCTATTCATTCGACATGTGGGTTGATGACACTTTTGTGGATTTTTTCTTATTTCTAATATAGATTATGTTAATATTTTAATAGAAAACGTCTTTTTGTTCTTTTTGATAATATCAGTTAATCAACAAATATTTTATTAAACTCATACTATGTGCCATGAACTATACATATCTTTAGGATATAGTCTAGTTGAGAAATCAATGGGCCAATGGGCCTGATTGGTTTCATAGATCTTATTATACATTTCTTTGCAAAAAGATTGCATTAAATCACAACTTTACCAACAGTGTGGAGCACATGTCTAGGTCTATTTCCTTTAAGAGGCATCATGGCTTATTAGAGTGTTCAAAATGGCTCCAAGAAGATGAGTTCAAATTCTACTGCTCATGTTTACTGGTTCTATGACCATGAGGAAGGAAAGAAAGGGGGAAGGAAAGATAGGAGAGAAATAAAGAAAGAAGGAAGGAAATTGTTTTAAAATATCTACTCTATATCTAATACTGTATTAAGTTCTATGCAAATATTATTGCATTTGATATTCTCAACAACCATTTTATAGTTGAAAAATCTGAGGCAGAGGCTACAGTTATTAAGTGTCAGACTGGGGATGTAAACTTTGGTTCCATTGTGTGTATCCCCTAAAATCAGCTCCATGATGTATACTGCCACTTGATCCCAGATCACCTAAGTAGGTATGACAGGGAAAATTAACTTTTAAGTAAAACTGGACACATCTCTCTCACTTTTCTAAATGCACTCTAATTTATAGTTCCCTCTCTTTTACAGAAAGATCAAATCCAAATCCTTTTTCCCAAGACTGGGATTTCTGCTCAAAATCCAATTTAATCATTATATGTCAATCAATTTCCCTAAAATTCAGATCAAGTTTATTCTCTGAGCCTCTACTCCTTTGGTCTCTCCTCCTGAATGGCTGGGTCCTTCTTTTTAAGAAGAAAGCCCAGGCCAAGCATGTCTTCATTCCTTTCCAGGCTGCATTACTGATTAATCTCCAGAGGACTTTCTCTACCATTCCATAGAAAACTCTTCACTTTGGAAACTGATTCCATTCCTATACCACTGTTCACCTTTTTTCCCTATGGCCTTTCCCTCTGATTGGTTGATTCCTCTCAGAAACTCCATTTTAAGAAAAATGCCCAGGCCAGCCATGACTTCATTTCTCTCCAGGCTGTACTCCTGACTCTCCAAAACCTTCTCTACCATGCCACTGTACAACACACCTTCATCTCTCCCTACACCTTCTAAGCTCCCATTTGTGAGCTGTCTTCCCCATTAGAATATACACTTTTTGAGGGCAGGGACTATCTCTCTTTCTGCTTGTATTTGCATTCCTAGCACTAAGGAAAATGCCAGGCACATAATATGTGCTTAATCACTTTTGGGACTAGATATAACTCCTAAAGGAAAGGTGGAAAGGGAAGAAAAGGGGAAAAGAAAGAATTACATCATGGGAATATTCTCCTCCCCAAGATCATAGCATGGCAGAGCTGAAAGGGATTGTGAAAGCTACCTAGTCCAACTCTTTCATTTTAAAGAAAATGCAGCTGAGACTCGTGGAGTGTCTGAGTTCCTGATGTGGCACCACTGATAAATGGCAGAGTCAGGACTAAAATCAAAGTCCTCTGGAGGTGGAAAGCATGCTCCATTATGAGTCCTTTATATTAAAAATAAATAAATAAAACCTAAGTTCTCGGACACCCCATCCAATGCATTTTTGACTTTATCCCAAATGGTGACTCTAAAGCTTCCCATTTTCAGTCTGTTGATCAACATCTGTTTCTAATTGATGTAGCTCATTGCAAATCAAGGCCCTTTCTGCATATACCAATGTGCTGCTCCAACATATTCCAATTCCTTATATTCTAATGGTTTTATTGCTAATATTGTTTATGGGCTGTTGCGTTTCCTTTGATTATTTCTTATTGACTTGGGGGTAATGGCACTCGCTGGAGCCAAGCAAGCTGCTGGTAGATGCTGAGCGTGCTTTTCTACCAGCTGGGAGGACTAAGCCCCCAAGAGAGAGCTAGCTGGTGGGATAGAACCATATGTGCCACGGTGACATTTGCCCCAAGGGATGGCCCAGAGGAGAACCACTACTCTGGGTTTCCTAAAGCTGTAGCTCTTCATTTAACATCTATTTGATATATTTATAATTTATTTTTATTATTTTATATTTATAATATCTATTTTAAATATATATGTATGTATAAATATGTGTGTGTATGCATGTGTGTCTATATAGTGGTGATCTGAAACTCTCCTGCCTCCTCAGGAAAGGGTGGCCACACCTCTCTCCCTTTTCCACTGCTTTCTCAAAGCAGACCCTGCCTAATTTGCATGACCTATCCCGTCTGCCCTGGAATAAGAAGGGAATGGAAAGCTAAATGGAAAGGGAGCTGTGCTCTTCTAAAGAATTAGGGAGAAGAGTCAATGAGGATGGGAAGACAAAGGAGAAATTATATACTATATGGCTTCTGGGGAAAGGAAGAGGTAAAAGGTGATGAATTCACCCTAACTAAGTGGGAAATGGAGATTCAATTGAGTAGAGTAGGTAAAAGGTGGGTCCCATAACACTGTAAGAGATACTCTGTTTTGGGGTGGGTGAGGGAGACAGTGCTATGAGACCCAACCTAGGCCCAACCTAAATCTAAGAACAGAAGGCCTGGGTTTTAAGGAGCTATGGAGATCTCCAACAGTATGATCACAGGGACTGCAGGATAATCTCCCCCAATGTTCAAGAGCTGGCACCATCTCCTGGGGAGAAGGAGTAACTACCAGAGAATATTTGTATAAGAAGAGCCACACAGCCAAGGGGCAGGAAGACAGAAGCCTGCAGAAAGGAGGACATGAGAAGGAAGAACAGCAGGCATTTGAACATGAAGAAGTGCAAAGCAGAAAGTAGTAAAGCCAGGAGGTCATTGGCAGGGGTAATGAAGGGCAAGGACAATGTCCAGGAACAGAGAGAAGCAGTTGCTGCAGGATAGAGTGATGGCTATCTGCCAGGTACAGTGAATGGAAGGAGAAGTAGCTGGGCCTTCCGCCCTCACTGAGTCTCATCCAGTGCAGTTCTGTGAGTCATTGTGAAGGCAGAGTTCTGTGAGATGGAGAGAACAAAGGGGTGGGGCACTTACAGGGAAGAAAGGGTATATCCTACCTCTCTGGGGACCTATGTACAAGTCCTGTGCTGCATAAATGAAAGTGCTATTTTTTTCTTTCTGTTTTATGGCTTGTGAACCTAAAGATTTGTAAGAGGAACTGATGGGAATGGTTTGGGAATATAGCATATCTTAGTTGGCTTTAGGATCCAGATGAGTTGAGGTAAAAGCCAGGAAAGTTGAGAAGTCGTAGATATATACTCAGACCCTTTAAATATGGATAAGCCTCTTACAAAAAGGATATATATGAATATGTAACATATCTATTTATATGCGTGTGTGTATATAAATATGTAGAGAGATCTATGAGAGAGAGACAGAGACAGAGAGAGGAGGGAAAGAGGAAGAGAGAGGGGAAGAAGGGAGAGAGGGAAAGAGAG
>NW_027185771.1:36102995-36132421 GCF_028583685.1 Petaurus breviceps papuanus
GAGACAGAGAGAGCAGGGAAAGAGGAAGAGAGAGGGGAAGAAGGGAGGGAAAGAAAGAGATTATGAATTTTTTTTGAATTAATCAATTCCAAGCCCCCCTGCCTCTGGCTTACAGTGTGACCTTGAACAAATCACATTCCCCACTCTGATAGTGAGTTTGTTTCAGTCCAGGATAGAGACAGAATAAGATCTGAGGCCTATTGCCACCTTTTATTCCCATCCAATTCAACAAATATTTCTTTCATATTTATTATGAGGCCCTGTGTCAGTTCCTGGGAATGCAAAAACAGAGCAAAGAACTTCACCTACTAGGGGTAGGTGTATGCTAATGTTCCAGTAACAGTAAATACAAAAATTGTACAAAAGATATCCTAAGCAATAGGGAGACCCAATCCCTGAGGGATTTTGGAAAGGCCCCATGGAAGAGCTAAGGAAGGAAGCCATGTCAGACATGGTTGAAGAACGTATCTACTTATGCAAAGATATGACACAAGAGATAGAATGTTATGTATGGGGACAAGCTAACAGGTCACTTTGACTAAAACAGAGACTGTAAGCAGGGAAATAATAAGAAATACATCTGGGAAAGTAGGTGGGAAAGAGATTGTGGACTGCCTTCAATGCCAGGCTAAGGATTTTATATTTAATCCTTGAAGGAATGGGGAGCCTTTGAAGATGGGTTGAGGGGGGTCTATAGGGTCAGATCTCATCATTTTAGCGGTTGCACAGAAGCTAGATTGGAGAAGGGGAAAACTGAAGCAGTTGCAAGAGTCCAAAGGAGATGGGTAGAAAATGCTTTAAAAAATGTAGGTACAGAGAGGTAGAAAAGCAGACAACAGGCACAGGGGACACCTGCACCATCTATGTTGGCTGTCCTATCATGTTTAGTGTAGACAGGGAGGAGGAGAGTGAGAACAAGCCAGAGAGGTAGAAGGTGACCAGCTTATTGGAGAGCCTGGCTAAGTGTTACGAAGTTCAGACTTTGTCCTGCAGGGATTGGAAAAGCGCTGAAGAATTCTAAGGAATGATATGACCAGATTTGTTCACTAAAATGACTATGACCCAGAAAGCAGAGCTAAGATGGATGGGAAGAAACAATATGACAGAAGACTTCAGACTAATAAACCAAGAGAATTTTCTTACAATTAAGAGTTCTGAAAAAGAAGAATGGGTTATCTTATATGCTAGCGAACATCATTTCATTGGAAGTATTTGAGCAATATTAAAACAATTCAACAATAGGTAACACATGGCACCTTTGTTGTTGTTGCTTAGTCCATTGATCATATCTGACTCTTCATGACCCCACTTGAGTTTTCTTGGCAAAGAGACTGGAGTGGTCTGCCATTTTCTTCTCCAGCTCATTTATAGATGAGGAAACTGAGGCAAATAGGGTTAAGGGACTTGCCTAGAGTCCAACAGCTAGGAAATGTTGGAGGTTAGGTTCGATCAGACTCCAGGGACAGCACTCTATCCTCTGTGCCACCTTACTACTCTATATGACACCTTAAATGTTTGTAAATATTATCTCATTTGATCCTTGCAGTGACCCTGTGAGGGAGATGTTATCATCCCCATTTTACAGATGAAGAAACTGAGGTTGAAAAAGGTTGTCTAGTAAACATCCGAGGCAAGATTTGAACTTAGGTCATCCTGATACCAAGTTTAGCATCTGTGCCATCCAGCTGCCCATCAGTTATGGGTACTGATTGTGTGACCCTGGGCAATTCACAGGACCACAGAAGTTTAGAGATGGAAGGGTCCTTAGAAGTCATTGGGCCAAACCCTTTCATTTTACAGAAGAGGAAACTGAAGAATAGGGAAGGGAAATGAGTTGTCTAAGGCCACACAAGGAGTAAGGAGTAGAAGCAAGATTTGAATTCAGATCCATAGACTCTATATACTGGGCTGTTCCAATAGCTCCAAGTCAAGTCAGAATCCCACAGCCAGGATGACTTCAGAAGGGATTTCTGACCTCAACATGAGTTCCCTTTATAGTATTCAATTCAGTTCAGTTCAATTTGATTCAAGAAACATTTATTAAGCACCTACTATGTGTCACAGAGTTACACAATTTTACTGAAGCTGCATTTGACCTCGAGTCTTCCTAACTCCAGGCCTAGTACTCTATCCCCCGTACCGCCTAGCTCCCTGATCCTATAGCCACCCATATCACCGCCTAGTAACACCTGAACTCCATTGGCACTTGGCGAACATGAGCTATCGTCACTGTGGGATGAGCCGTACTCATAGGGTCCTGTTTTTCTCAAGGATGGGCTCAATTTGACACTCATTTGACATGCAGCTAATATTGTATTGTGCTGCATTGGGATGAAGACATCTGATTCATATCATGGCACCTCTTCAGTGAGTGCCTCCCTCTGGCATTATCTTAGTTTGATGAGTTAAGCTGCTGATGGCTGGGTGCCAACGGGTACAGCTCAGTTGGCACTGTGACCTTCTTACAGAGGTGCTCAACCATGTGTAGGAGTTCCAAATACCCTTAGCAGTCTGGCAAAGCCTTTTGGGGGTATATGGAGTGCTCAGGAAGGACTAGAATCTCCAGTGGGAGGACTTTGTTGCTCAGTAATTTTTTTTTCAGCTATATCCAACACTTTGTGAATCCATTAGGTATTTTTTTGTCAAAGACACTGGAGTGGTTTGCTATTTCCCTCTCCAGCTCATGTTACAGATGAGGAAATTGAGGCAAACATGGTAAAGTGACTTGCCCTAGGTCACATAGCTAGTAAGTGTCTGAGGCAAGATTGAACTCAGGAAGAGAAGTCTTTCTGACTCTAGGCCTGGCATCTATCCACTGTGCCACATGGCTGCCCTCATGTAAGGGCTAGCAGAGTCCTTTTCAGCACTTTCATCCACCTTTGGGTCCACCTTCACCCACATATGGCTCTAAAAGCTTGTATCATGCACAATGGCCACACTCCAGTAAAACCATCTCAACAGATGGGCTAAACCAGGTTGAGGGTAATTGACTGTTCTCACATCTTTCAATGAGTTAGGTGGATGTCTACCCCAAGCGGTGTCTGAAGACAAAATGGGCAGATGAGAAGAATTTGTTCCAACAGCCATAAAAGCAGCTGCAGCAGGTGCTGGGGGACACGTAGAGCTTGGTCAGACATCAAAGGCCCCAAAGCATCTACTGCATCATTTCCATCACCAGCCATCTGGACTTTGGTCCTGCCCCTGGACTTCAAGATCTCTGGAAGAGAGAGTCAGGCTGATGGCTTTGTGCAACTCTGCCTCACCTAATCCAATCCATGAGCAAGTCAAGCTATCCCCTCTTCAAAAATGAAGGACAAACAGCAGCAAAGCCTGTGGATTCCTTCCCAAAACAATTTTTAAATTCATTAAATCAAATACATAGGATTACGAATAAAGCCAGTTATACTGAAACACACCGATCAAAACATTTTAAAAACATCTCTACAGCTTCATGGCCCCCAGGTAAAGAGCCCCTGGTACAGAGATAAGGCAAAGAACTCTGACCTCAGGGCCAACAGGCCTACTTGGCTACTAGTCGTGATTTTATTAGAAGCTCTTTTTGTGACTGTAAAGAAGTCTTTTCAAACTTTCAGATGCCTGGTTTCCCCTTCTGTAAAATGTGGGGATTTCACAAGTCACTAAACACTTATTAAGTTCTTCCTATGTGTCAGGCACTATACAGCAGGGACACAAAGGAACCCAGCCTGAGACTGTGACTCCAGGTCAGGGCCTTTGAAGCCTGGATGCAGACAGTGGTCCAGATGATAATTGTCTCAACAGGGACAAGGGGCTAGAAATCAGCCATGCATTTTTCTAAAACTTTTGTGAAAACCCCTGAGCACATGTTCAGAAAACCTGCAGGAGACAAAGAGAACCCCTGTGCACAGCAAAAAGGCTTTCCATGCCCTGCAAAGTCATCTGTGACAAAGCCTGAAGTCTCATTGCCTGGAGAACAGCTTTCTTCCTGGGCTGTGCCTTCTAGAGCCCAGCCCCCTATGGGCAGGCCAGAATTTACAGAGCCCACAGTTCAGAGCTCTGAGCTCTGAGTGCAGAGCAGGGCAGCCCTGGAAAGCAAGGTAGGGTGGGAGATAGCTGGGGAGAGTTAATGAAAGGAACTCTCTTTTCTCTTATCCCCTCATAGTAGAATCCTGAATGCTTCAGAAGGTGATCTATCAAATCATAGGATGCCTTGGGGAGCAAAAATGTATAAGTAAACTTTAAGTGCTTCTAGACAAGAGTAGTAGGAAGGACAGTCCCCTGGATGTGCTAATTAGAACCATATATCTTAAATGATGTCAGGGTGAAGGTTGGGAGAAGAAATGGTATTGTTGCAGGGGGAGGCCCAACATATACAGAAGTAATTACAGCCACTCGCTTGGTAATCACCACCTTGAACCAGTGGCTCTACTTGGGCTGGGCAATGATTGATTGATTGTGGTATGTGAATGTAAAGAAATGATAAATATGATGAATTCAGAGAAATGAAAGAAAACTTGTTTGAACAGTTACAAAGGGAAATAAACCCAATCAGAAGAATGATATATATGACATCTGTGATGATGTAGATTGAAAAAATATTTAAGTGAAGCTGTATAGAGTATTATGATGAATCTTGGCCCCAGAAAAGAAAAATGCACCAACCACCATCATTGTGCTAGGGAGTCCGGTGGCTCTGGGCTCAGAAGAGTGCATGGCCAATCAATCAGAATGTTTGTTTTGGTTTTGCTGGGATCTTTTTTTTTTTCTTCATTGATACATAGGAGGGTTTTTGAGGGGTCAGAGGAGGCAGGAGAAAATGTCCAAATCTGGCACTTGCTCCATTATTCTGGCCTTCCTTCTATGGTAGATTTAGAGATTCATTGACTGATAATGTTGAGAAGGACTTCGGAGTTCATTTTGTCCAGTCCCATCACCTTTGAAACAAGGAGATGGAGGCCACAAGACGAACAATGGAGAGAACTCTTCATTTGGAATCAGAGGCCCGAGTTTGATGATTTTATAACCTGGGATATATCTCTTCCCCTCTCCCATATAATGAATTGTATAAGCTGGGATAAATCTCTTCCCCTCTCTGGGTTTCCATTTTATTATCTGTAAAATGAGGTTAGACTAGGTGGTTCCTTCTATCGCTAAATATTATTTTCAAGCTGATCAATAGACAAGTATTTATTCAGCATCATTGTCTATGCCATGCAAAGATCTAATGATACAAAGACACAGAAGAAACCATATCTGTGCTCAAATTCCATCCCAAGAAGCGATTTGTTCAGTGTCACCCTCTGAGAGTCAGTGATGAAGCAAAGATGAGAGACCAGGTCTCTAGCCATCTTGTGTGAGATCATAGGTTTAGAACAAAAAAGGATATTTAAGGTCATCTAGTAAAAACCTCTCATTTTGAGGGAACTGAGACCAAGTTAAGTGACTTGCCCAAGGTCATCGAGAGAGTAAGGGATGTGAACCCAGGGCCTTGGACTACGTACCCATCAGTTTCAGCTGTACCTTGTCACCTCCTACACATGGCTCTCTATCAATGATAGACCCAAAGAACATTGGCATCAGAGACATGAATGAGTCTGAACCTTCATCTTATAGAAGAGGAATTGAGACCAAGAGATGAGGAGGGATTGACACAAGACATCCACAGAGCTATTTAAGAAGGATCCAGTACTTGAAGCAATGCATTTTCTAGAAACCACAGAGTTCAATAGTCAATGGAACAGAGTTTCTCACTGCCCTCCAAAAGTGCATGAGAGCCAAGCTTCTTACTGCTGTCTCCCCACCACCATAACCATGGCTATTTCTCTTTGTCAGTTGGGGCAATGTCTTGATTGACTGATATGAAGCAATGTGCACACTCCTGTGTATGCGTATATGTGTGTATGTCCATATGTGTGTTACTGTGTTCAATATTGTGGATGTTGCTGCATTTGAACCACACTTATAAACTTCTAAGATGGAACTTTGGGTGAAATTCAGATACAAATTTGATTGGTTAATCCATCAGTTAAATTTGTAAAGCGTCTGGAAAGATTTAGCACTGAACTCCAGCAAACAAATTGCATTTCCTTGACCATGAAAAATGTGAATTGCCATCGAAAGTCTCTGAGACCACGTGGAGCACAAAGTGACATATTGCCCCAAATATGTATTTCCAAATACAATGTAACTAATATTTCATTTTGACTGGCTCGTTGCCTGGAAGAGATTTGGATCTTGTAGCATACTGAGGCCCTCTGATTAATATGTAGACCTCAGAGATCACAGAATGTGGGAGCAAAGCTGGATGTGATCTGAACCATGCTGTAGACTAACCCCAGCATTTTATAGAGAAAGAAACTGAGTAATATATAGGGAGAGTGGTTTATCCAAGGTCACTCAGGTAATATGTGGCAGAGTCAGGGCTAGACTCTGTGTCTTCCCACTCCCTGCCCAGTACTTTGATCATTTCACCAGGCTACTACCCACAATTGATTAGGAGACTGTCCGGTCTTGACTAAGTCCCTACTCTTTTCTGCGCCTCAGTTTCTCCATAAAATATGGGAGTTTGAAAATACCATGAAAGGCAAAGCAAGTCAAATAGTGGTTTCCATCTTGAAAAACAGATTTAAAGCTAGGAAGAATCTCAGAGATCTTCTAGTCCAATTCTCTCATTTTGCAGATGAGGAAACTGAGTTTCAAATAAATTAATGACTTGACAATCCATCATGAAGGTGGCAAGTGATAAAACTGGTATTCGAAGGTCCTCTGACTCCATATTCAGCACATTTAAAAAATGTTTTTATTGATACTTCCTATTTCTTATATCATCATGTATCCTTCTCCTTCTGCCTCCCAGAGAGCCATGCCATATGACAAATAATATTTTTTGGAAATGAAAAATAAAAAAAAAAGTCAGCACAATTGATCAATACATAAAAAAGTATGAAAATGTGTAATATTTAATACCTTTGGCCCTCCCACTTCCATTAAAGGATAGAGAGTCGTCTTTTAATATCTCTTCATTTGGGGCCCATTTCACACACACACACACACACACACACACATACCTATCTTGTAAGAACATAGCTATTTGCATATTGTCTCCTCCATTTAAATGTGAGTTCCATGAAGGCAGGAATTGCTTTGATTTTGGCTTTCTATGCATCCCACAGCACAGAGTAGACTGAATGAAGAAATGCTCATTGACTGCCACTTACTGTATCATTATTTTTCATATAATAAAGCTGGCAATATAGGTGCATGAAATATTTTCAGAGTCCACATTTCCTTTATTATCTACTTCTACATTTTCTTTTCCCAACAAAAGTCATTCTGTGGCCCACCTGAAGCTCCCCAGCCTGCACACCATTAAGCCCTTGAATATGAACACTGGCTACCTTAATTATGAAACTATTTCTAATCCTCCTAATCACCAAACTATATCTAATCCTTCTCTACCTCTCAAAGCTGAAGAAAAGTTTAATGGAACTAAGCCAAAAGCTTGTGTAAGCCTTAAAGCACTATAGAAATGGGGGGGGGGGAGGGGGATGTTGTTATTATTATCAATTATTGTCTTTCTCTCCCTTTTTCTAGGGATCAGAGACCATATGGATGAACACAGAGTAGCTCAGTATTCATGCCTTTGCTCCAAATGTGGACCTAAACATGGGTCAGTCTCTTTCATCAAGCTTCAGGGAAAACCATATCTAGATATGAATTGGTGACCTGTTAGAGTAGGGGTAGGGTTAGGTTTGGCAGGAACCATCCCATTGGAAAGCACTCACTTGATCAAAGAGCCCTAAAGGGATTCAGCAGCCCTGAGCTCTGTGTCTCTAATAGGATTAGGACCAAATTAAAAGACTGAACCACTTTTAACTCAGGACACTCTCCTGCTTAGTAACCTGCTGCTGCAAATGTTCCATCTCAACATCAACCAGAACCCAAGAATTTCAATGGACATAAAACCTATCTCTACAAAGAAAGATTAAGACAAAATAATCAAGGGAGGAAAAGGTTCTTGAATGTGGTCTATGATTATGACTCTTAGTACATAGCCACCAAAGAGGAGACAGACTTTTTTTTAAAACTATGTCTGCCTCAATCTCAGCAGTTATCCCACTGATGCCTACAACCCCTACATAATGTATGAAAATCAAGGGCACCACATTCTTTTGTGCCATTCTATGTGTTGGTGCTCCAAATTTGCAACAGCAAATTAGTGGTAAATTTATTTCAAGGAGTTCTTTTCTTCAGTGAATTTTTGTACCTCCTTTTACACTTGATCTATTCTGTGTTTTTTTTAATTCTTTTCTTTATTATTTTGTGTCTTTTACCAAGCTATTAATTCTCTTATAATTTTCTTATATCATTCTCATTTCTTTTCCCAATTTTTCCTTTACCATTTTTAGCTCTTTCTTTAAAATTTCCAGGAAATCTTGTTGGGCTTGGATCCAATTAGAATTTTTGAGGCTTGGTTGTAGCTGTTTTTACTTTGTTGTCTTCTGAGTTTATCTTGGTCTTCCCTGCTACTGTAGTAGCTTTTTTGTTGTTGCTTGCTCATTTTTCCAGTCTATTTCTTGATTTCAGATTTTATGTTAAAGTTGGGCTCTACTCACCTGGGATGATGAGGCACTGCTCCTAGCTTCAGACTTTTTCATGCTGCTGGTTTTAGAGCTAATTCTGGGAGTCTGTGAGCTTTTGGTGCTTTCAAGGTGGTGTGATCCTGGGAGAGATGCTGGCACTGCTCTCCTGGTCTCCACTTTGGTCTTTACCCACGAAGGGCCGTGCTCCCCTATAGTCACAAGTGCTAGCACTCTCTTTTCCTTGGAACTGCCACCAGGGCCCCTTCTGTTTTGTGACCAACCAGCAGCCCTACTTTCCACCCTGGAATTGTAACACAGAACTGTGTATAAACAGCAAAGTTTCCAATCAGTGCCAGCCATACCCAGTGCCAGAAAAGAGTCCCCTATAATCTATTTCTGACCTCCTTATTGTCTCTGGGCTGAGAATTCCTGAAGTTGCTGTGTGGCTGTTCTTATATCTGCTGCATGTGTGGGTTCCAGGTAGGCTTCCACTCTATTGTCAAAAACTTCTCCTTCCAACTTCCAATGTTTTCATAGGCCAGAAAAATGTCTCACCTTGACATTTTGCTGGTAGTGTTGCTCCAAAATTTGACTTGAAGTGTTGTTGTCGTTGTTATTGTTGCTGTTTAAAAGTTGTTTGGGTGGGAATGTTGAGAGAGTTCAGCTGGGTTGCCTCTAATCTGCCATCTTGGCTCCCTTTAGATACCTGGTCAATTTATTTCCACAAACATTTATCAAATGTGTACTCTGTGCAACACTCTAGGCCCAGGTCCCATTTTAACCCTTCACTATGTCAAATTGGTGCTTCAACTTCAAAATCTATGATCTTCCGATGTAAGTACTTCCTCTATCAATGCAGATCAAAATTATAACTCTGAGCAATTTCACTGGGTTTCCATGACCTAAAGTTCTTTCCTCTGCAACTTATCTAATGAAAAGCCTTTCTGAACTTAACTAGGTTGATCTTTAGATAGCAGGTCACTATAATCTATTCCTGGTCCCATAGTCAAAGTTCTTTCTTGACTTCTATAGCTTTCATTACCTCGTATAGCCATCCATAGAAAGCAGGTGCATGTCCAAACCACAAGGAGACATCAGGGGAGAATGACAGTAGAGGTTCCAAGTCAAAATAATGCTAAAATGGATCTTCAAAGACTACAAATATATTAGGATCAATAAAGTGAAATTTCAATGGTGCAGTTGTCTGATCAACAGAAAGGACTTACTTCTTATTTACAACAGAACTTACTAACAAAACTAGAGTTGTCCAAAAGTGAATTGAGTCTTCTCAAGGAATAATAAGTCCCCCCAATTATTAATCACTCATCCAACCAACAAGCAAGCGTCATATAGATGCTTGCTTTATGTTAGGCACTATGCTAAGTTCTGGCAATGGAAAGACAAAAGTGAAACAACTCCTGCCCTCAAAGGGCTTCCATTCTAATGAGGCAGACAACACGAACATCAATAAATGTGTGTAGGTTATGTATGTTACACAAAAAACACAACGTAGTTTTGGAAAGGAGTATAGTAAGTGCTTGGGGAAATCTGGAAAGTTTGCTCGTAGAAGCTTGTAGGTGATACTTAAACAGCCTCAAAGGAAGAGAAAGACAAGTTGAAAAAGGACAAGAAAAACAAGACGAAGATGTAAAGGGAGCATATTCCAGGTATGGGAGGCAGCCAGGGTAAAAGCATGGAGATAAGAAATGTAGCATCATACATGTGAACCAGCAGGTAAACAAGCTTGACTAGTCTCTGATTACGAGGAGAGGAATAATGAATAAGAAGAACGAAAAACTAGAAAGAGGCTGGATTTTGAAGACTTTCAAATCTGATCTTAGAGGAATTTATATTTTTATCCTAGGGCTAGTAGGGTAATTGGAAGCAACAGAAAAGTTTCTCAGCATTGTAGGTCTTGTGGATTATTTGTCCCCAAGCCGTAGTGGAGCCTTCCAAGCTCATGTTGGTCTGATCAGACACAGTGTACCTTGACTCTAACATAGTAATGCCATTTTGGTCCTTTTCAAGTAACCAGACAACCAATAGGGGAGCCACTGGGGCTTATTGAATTGGAAGTCATACAATTAAACCTGCGTTTTAGAAGATCTTCAAAGACTGTACGAATACCTATCCAGAATATTACAAAAGAGTTTCTTTATTGGGTGGGAGACTGGAGTAGGTGACTTATGAGGCCCCTTCTAACTTTTACTCTGAGACTGAGTCTATTGCTAACTCTCCAGCAATTTCTAGTTTTTAGACTGTTAAGATCCTAAAATTATAGGTGTGGAGATGGGAGGGGCCTTCTAAGTCATTTAGTCCAAGCCCCCTCATTTTACAAATAGAAGACTGAGACCCAGAGAAGTCAGATAACTTGCTATAGGCCACAGTGGTAAATACTGGGCTGGAAGTCAAACCTTGATCGTCTGTCTTCAAGTCTAGTAACCTTTCTACTGCCCTACACTTGGTAGATGTCTGTCAATGAACAAAGGGCCCTACTACAGAACTTTACTTTTTGACATTTTATTGCACTTCATTCTAACTAGATTTACATCTGAATAAAACACACACACACACACACACACACACACACACACACAACTAAGAAGATTCTTTCTCAACTTTACCGACATCTACTACCATCCCCTGATTCCCACAGAAAATCTGTATGGAAGCCTTAACAGACCAGAGCAACTCCTCTTCCAACCTGAAGCGCTGAATTAAAGTCCTTTCTTCCACACAGTCCATTCATCCTCTCCCTGGATGTTAAAGAGGAAAAGAAAAAAAACAGTACAAAGACAGGCTGATGAAATCTACAAAAGCAGTCAAAGGTCTGGCATTAGTATGGTCAGGAAGGAAAAAAAAAAGTAATATCACATGGTCCAAATCCCTCCTGACCACTCCCCACTAGGCTGACCCACTAAGTCCATAGAGGATTTGAAATTCAATTTAAACTTAAGGGTTACTTTGGCAAACAGACAACTCTTCTTCCCTTAATTGATCAGAAAGCCCCGGGTAATAAAATAAAATGACAAAAATCTCCCAAACTGTGAAATTCATCTAGTCACAAAGGTTTCCAAACTTTCTATTAGTTTGCATTGAATTTAATTTGCTGATTAGATTTGTTGTAGCCCTGATAGGGCTGAAGCTATGGAAAGCCAAAAACACACAGTCAATTTTGTCCAAAAACAGTGAGTCTGTAAAAAAAAAATAAGTGACCCCACACTGTGAACTCCCAATCTGTATTTGCTTGCCACAGTGCATCCCTGAGCCCAAAGGGCATAGGGAAAAAAAAATGGGAACGAGGATGGTCCTGAGAAATGGGTATTAGGAACAAAGGGTGATCTCTTACCACATTCTGCTCAGACAAGACTAGGACCTCAGATCTTTTTCCATCACACCGTTTTAGAACTGACCAATTAATATTCACTGAGAATCTGCTCTGGTCTCAAACCAGCAGGAAATACAAAAATATAAAATGACAGTCTCTGCCTCACTAAGATGACAGTCTAATTAAAGTATCTTGAACAGGAAGGGAGCTTAGAGACCATTTAGCCCAGCACCTTCATTTGCTAGACAAGGTTACTGAAGTCCCACTAAAATAGTGACTTTGCCAAAGTCATACAAGTAGTTAGTGGCAGAGCTGGAATTAGAACCCAGATCTTCTGACCAAACCCATTGCTCTTTAAATTGTACCCCATTTTCTCTTGGACAAAATAGTGTCTCAGGGGAACGAGAGACACAGTCAGGGTTATTGACTTGAAAATGTCAGGAAGAATGAGTCCAGGGCAATCTGCTCTGATTACCCAGCTATGATTATCCAGCCTCCCTGCCTGGCAACCAATTCAGTTCCAGTGATGTGAAAACTACAGTGGAGAGTCCTCTTCTTTTCCCATTTTCCTTTTTCATTCCAACCTGGCATCTATTCCCATTGGGTAAGTGCCTTCTGGAGATCTGTGCACAAAATGCTATTTGTTCAATCTGTTTCTCCCTAGGCTCTTGGGATTTTTAGAGACTAGGGACAGGTAAGTAGAGGGCACTGGGCAGCATTCGTATTTCAGAACTAGTGGAGCTGGTCTAGTGAATTAATCCAATCTCTGGGGTCAGTGGAGTATATCTATGAATTTAAAGATTTTTCTATATCTGCTTGAGTCATTCTATTTTCCCCACACTCAGTCTCCCTCCACT
Organism: Petaurus breviceps papuanus; assembly: GCF_028583685.1. Classification (NCBI taxonomy): domain Eukaryota; kingdom Metazoa; phylum Chordata; class Mammalia; order Diprotodontia; family Petauridae; genus Petaurus; species Petaurus breviceps. Next base: position 36,115,742 of record NW_027185771.1, read on the forward strand.
GGTGGAGGGAAAAATATGTAAATATGCATACACACATACACCAGGAAGATTCGGGGGGTTTTCAGTGGCTCCCCAAATTGGTCAGGCTTTCATGAAATAAAATAAGCACATTCCTAATTCATGACAGAGACAGGCGCAGCCAGTGTGGCTTCATCCACATAAACAGGACAAGAGAGGAGGCACCTGGTAGATGACCAGTGGTGCCCAGCTTACAGTCTGAAAGCCAGCAGAACCAGGAAGAGGTGCCCTCCCCTATTCTTAGATCTATCTACTGTCCTATGCTGCCTCCCTCTGCTTGCTTTTATCAGCCTCATCCTTTCTGCAGAGAGCAAACACTTGCTAACTTTGGGCCTTCAGAATCAGGTTCAGCAGGTCTGCCTTGGTAGTCTAGGCTAACCGGTCCTTGAGCCTCATGGTAGAATTTAACCAAGTCCCTGGGCTGGCTTTTCCTCCTGACTAATGCCTTACCCAGTGGTGTGTTTTTCTTCTGCTGCTGCCATTATAAAATGCTCATAATTGCCAAGTCTCCCCGAAATCAGTTGTTTCCACAATTAATGACTGATTTCACAGGGCATTAACCTTCGCTGGCCACAGCCCATTAACTGCTGGTAAGTGGGAACATGCCATTGGGAGGAATGAGTGTGCCGTTTGCTCAGACTCGCCTGTGGTGTGCAAGAGCATGGGCAGCCCTTACGGCCGTGAGTAGTTAAAACACAAGAGGGTTTCCTTAACACACCAGATGCTCCCAGTGTGTCAGATCCATCCTGAGACAGCAGTTCCCTAACGGGATAAATTCTCTCTTCTCCCCATAGGGCTATTTGGAAAAGGTCTCTAACAGTTCTGTCTTGATGAACCAAGGGATACTCTCATTGTATGGAAAAGATGTCACAGCTCCCCCAAAGTGTTCTAGTCCCTAGATGGGGAAAGAGGCAATTCCTGGCCTGGAAGTATCTGTGCCGTCATTTTGCCATCAGCACTAGGTGGATCCCTAGATATGTACCTTATTGGGGATGTTCAGACATACTTGACCAGCACAACCAGTGAGTGAGTACAACCAATATCTGCTGTCATAGCCCAAGTCAATGAAAGATGCACCAGAGACTTTTTTTCTGAAGGTATATAAGGGTTTGTGTCCATATTGACCAGCTTGAATTAAATTTGGTTGAATTAAATTCACCTCAAGGAACATTTAGAAAGCATTTACTTTGCACAAGGCATTATGCCGATCACCAGAGATACTCAAATATTTCAATATCTTTGTGATTTCACAGGGTCAGGAGTTTTCTTCAATGAAATGAATCACAGCTCACCCCTGTCTGCCTGGCCTGTGTAAGTGTCATCCTTATTCTCCCAAAAACTCACCTTGAGGGTAAACACCATGTGTTAGAAGCCCTGCTTGCCTTCTCCCAATATTGCCTTAAATTTCTAGGTTACACAGTGGATCTTAAACACAGAGTCAAGAAAACCTGAAACTGAATCCTACCTCAGACACTTACTGGCTATGTGATCCTGGACAAGTCCCTTTACCTCTCTCAGTCTCAGTTTCTTTATCTGTAAAAGGGGAATAGTAATACTATCCAGCATTGTTTTGAAGATTAAATGAGATAATACATGTAAAAACACTTTATAACCTCAGAGTACTATAGAAATGTTAGATGTTTAGAGGAGGAGGGGGAGGATAGCAGGGAAGTTACCTATAGCTGTTCACCTGTCATCCTTTGCCTTGCTATGTAACCAGCCTTTCTGGCCGCCTCATAATAGAGCTCCTTGATGATGTCCGTTCATCCTATCCTTCAGAGTTCCTAAAAGGTTAGGCTATGCACACCCTTGATAGCCCTCTCTCTTGCCTTCTATGGGATGCTCATCTTTCCTTCTTCAGAGGCAATGTGGTGTTCTTCCAGGTCTCGGTGACATCTAACACTAACAAAATATTGATATTGAGGACATGGGCCATTGCTTTCATGTGATCCTTGGGTTCAATAAAAGAGGTCAGCAAATTCTTGAAGGCAATCTGGCCTACTCTCCTTCTCCTATCCAACTTGGGACCCAATCCATTGGCCCTCTGTACTGTCTGTCCCAGACATATATCCATAGGAGGTAAGTTCTATAGGCAGTAGGAAATGAAAGACAAAAATGAAAAATAGACGGGGCCTCAAGAGTTTATAGTCTACTGCGCATTTGCCATAAATCAGTGGATAAGTATGAATTCATGGAGATTTAGAACAATAACAACTAGCACCCTTATCTATGCTCTGCCAAATATGCGTGAGAGTGGATGACTTGCAGGTTAATTTGAATCCACCCCTCAAGGTGGAGAGAAAGTTGGTATGAGTCCATCTCTGACCATGTGAGATTATGTGGGAGATGAGAGAGGGGCTTCTCTGAAGACTGAATGCCAGAGGACCTGAGTGCAGTGCCCTTCATGACTCCAAAGTCAGGACAGGCCCATAACTCAGTGAAATTGGAATTCTGAGCGAGGATGAAGAGTGTCCCGCAGATACTTTGGAAATGCAACCCAGCCCTAGAAAGAACAATTTGCTCCTAGGCATTAGGACTACAATTATGTTAGCGTCTATTGGAAAAAACAGAAGTGCCTATTAATGGGTTTGCATTGTTGGGGACAAACTCTCCTCGCAAATGTATAGGCGTGAACAGAAAATAGCCTTAGTTTCCTCTTCTAAATTCTTTAATTTCTTAGGCTCTTTATTCTGGCTTTTAGCTAAACTGTGTTATTTAATTTCTGAAGGGAGTTATCTTTGTTGTTGTTGATGATTTAACAAAGCTATTTTATTTTGATATTACTTTCATTTCTGACTATATCATTCTCTGTCCCCTAACCAGTAAGCAACCCCTTGTAAGAAATATTTAGAGAGACAGAGAGAGAGATCTAGAGAGAAACCATTCAGTTCAGCAAAACTAACAAAAGCATCAATAGTATGTATATGCAATGTTTCATAGACATAGTCCTTTACCTCTGCTTATAAAAGGAAGGAAAGAGCATTTAAAAAAATCTTTTCTGAACCAATATTGTTTTTGTCAGTCAACTAACATTTATCAGAACCTACCTATGAGTCAGGCATTGTGTGCTAAGTTCTGATGGTACAAAGAAAGTCAGAAGACAGTCCCTGCCCTCAAATTGCTTACAGTCTAATAGAGGAGACAGAATATAAACAACTATTTAAGTTTCTACTTGTGTTTACAGTGGGAAATATAGAGAGTTTTAGTTAAGACACAATCCCTATCTTAGGGTGCTTAGAATTTAGTTATTAAAGTAATAAGACACTCAGCATGGGGCTGTTGGCAGAGTTATTATTTAGCAAATATTAGTTGAATGGAAATGAATTGACATCATCACAGATGATTCTAATATGCTTAAGAAATGCTTATTGATTTGACAGGTTATGACACGTGCATTAGAGACATGAAACAATATTTTCCTGAACATGTAAAAACAGAACTATTTTTTTAAGTTACAGTGACTTCCTTATACTAATCTCACCATTCTCCATGGTAGAAAGTTTTTTCTTATCTACCTAACTGAAGCAGGCTCACTCTTCAGACTTTCTGGTCCTCTTTCTCAGAAGTACTTCAGTTTGAACAGTTTCTCACTGAAGAACATAAGTTGCTTAGCATCACAAACGTTCCCCTGGATGTCTTAAATCATCCACGACCATCTTTGCAATTGACTCAGTGCATTATCTCTATTCGTGGGTGAATCTGATGATCAGTCTCTCTCCCGTCAGACAGTCAATGATCATTTCTTATGCATCGACTGTGTGCCAGGACCTGTGCTAAATACTGAAGATATGAAGAAAGGCAAAAATACCCCTTATCCTTGAGGAACTCACCATATGATGGGAGAAACAACATGTTAACAACTGTATATAAAAGTCCTATATACTGGACAAACCGGAAATAGTCAAGAGGATGAAAGGCAGTAGGTTGGAGGGGAGCAGGAAAGGCTTCCTGTAAAAGGTGAGATTTTACCTGGGAACTGAAGGAGGCTAATGAAGCCAGGTGTAGAGATGGGGTGGGAGAGCATTCCAGGCATGGGGAGAGCCACTGAAAAACCTGGAGTTGAGAAATAGGGTGTCTTAATGAGCGGCAGCAAGGAGGTCATTTTCACTGGATTATAGAACAGTGGGGAGGGGGAAGCTTAAGAAGACCAGAAGGGGGAGGGGCTAGTTTATGAAGGAGTTTGAAAACCAACCAGAGGATTTTTGTATTTGATCCTGGAGGGGATAGGGAGCCACTGGAGTATAGTGAGTCATGGGATGACTTGATTGAACCTGCACGTTAGGAAAATCACTCTGGTAGCTGAATGAAGAATGGACTAGACTGGGGAAGGATTCGAGGGAGGCAGATCCACCAGCAGGGTGGATTATTATTTGCAATAATTCAGGGGTGAGATAATGAGGGCCTCCGCCAAGATGATGGAAGTGTCAGAAGAGAGGAGGGGCTATATTAGAGAGGTGTTCTGAACGTGCATGGCCTGAGTGTGACCAAAACCTGAACAACTGTCAGATCTTCCTTAGAACCATCGAACCTTAGAGCTGGAAGACAAGCCAGAAGGAACTTCATCCAATGGTAACTTGGATTTATGTATGTGTGTATGTATACCTATACATACATGTGTACACATATAACTTCATATATATACATACATGCACTTGCATATCTGTGTGTATACAAACACACACTTATATACACCAAATAGTTAAATACAAGGTTTAGGAGGGAAAATATTAGCAGTTGCAGGGAAATGAAACAAAGCTTCATGTAGAAGATGGTGCTTGAGATGCATCTGAAATGAAGAGCGGGATTCTGAGGTGAAAGGAGGGAGAGCATGCACTGCAGGAAAGGCTGATAGATCCAGTAGATGAGACAGGAGACTGTAAAACTCAAACGCATTAGGAACTACAAGAAGTTCTCAGGCTTGATCTCTTTGCGGTGGCATTCTCCTGTCATCCACTTTGGAAGGGAAGCTCCTAGATCATCATAGATTTGGAGCTAGATGACACCTAAGAGGTCATCAAATCCAAACTTCTCATTCTGCAATTGGGGAAACTGAGGCACAGAAATGTCAAGTGAGTTGCCTGGGATCACACAGCCTGCATGTATCTGAGAGGGAGATTTAAATCTAAATATTCCTGAATCCATTTACAACACACAATCATCATGACGAACTTACGAGATATGAGGAAGCATGTCAGCTCTTCCTCTATCCACCCCTTTCCAGTAAGGACTTTTCATGTGTACATGAGGAGAAACAGGTATCCAGGTGAGAGGTAGCATTTCAATATCACCTGCCTTCCCAAACCAAAGGGCTCTTGGTGTAATGATCTCCTGGTGTGGACCTCAAGACCAGTGCCCAAGGATACGGACCCCCTCAAGTGAATAGGAGAGCCAAGAATCCAGATTAATCAGTCCTGTTGTTGTTCAGTCATTTTTTAATCACGTCTGACCCTTCATGATCCCATTCAGGGTTTTCTTGGTAAAGATACTGGAGTGGCATACTTCGTTTCCTTCTCCAACTCATTTGGAAAATGAGACAAGTGGGGTGAAGTGACTTGACCAGGGTCACACAGCTAATAAGTATATGAAGCCACATTTGAACTCAAGAAAATGAATCCCGTCCATTCACTAAGTTGACTCATTTTACCTGTGGTTTTGCTCATAAGTTGTTATGCCTCAATACATCTGATTTGCTGCCTAGCTAGCTGAGGCTCATCTTTCATGTCATTTGAGAATAAACTGAAAGAACACTTAGGCTAGAGAAGAGAAGACAATAGAAACTTATTAACTGTCACCAAGTACTTCAAAGGAACTCAGGGGGAAAAGGGATTCAACTTGTCTTTTCACCCCAAAGAATTGAACCAAAAGCACGGGGTAGAAGTTATAGAGGCAGATCCCTGCTTGCTGAAGGAAAGACAAGCAGACTGTATGTGTTCATGCTCCCCAAGGGTCTTCAAGCAAAGGCTGGAAGAACTACTTTGGGGAGTGTTGAGATAAGGATTTCTTTATGTAAAAGCTTGGATTAGATGACCCCTGATAGCCCTTTCCATTCTGAATGTCTGTGATTCTTTCTTTCCAGATGTCTAGCTACCTTCTGGTCAAATAAAGTCATAAATGGAGCCAAGATAAACACCCACAGTCAAGAAATAAATCAACAAAATCCCTACTATGTTCCAGGTACTGTGCTAAGCTATGGGTATACCAAAGAGGCAAAAGACAATTCCCACCCTCAAGGAGCTTCCAATCTAAAGGAGGAGACAACATACAAACAAATATATACCTAGCAAACTCTATACAGGACAAATAGGAAATAACGAACAAAGGGAAGGCACTGGAAATAAGAGGGGTTAGGAAAGACTTTCTGTAGGGATTTGGGTTGGGACTTAAAGGAAACCAGGGAGGTCAGTAGTTGGAACTCACTTAATAAACCTGTAGCCAAAGGGAAAGAGGCAGGGGAATTCCTCAGACCAAAGGGTAAATGCTAAAACTCTTATTCTCCAGATGGTGTTGAAATGGTGGTTTCTGACTTGGATTTCCTTTTCAAGGCCACTTCCAAAATCTTTCTGGAAATCAATAGTTCAGATGATTTTGGCAGACCTCAAAGCATCTGATAATACATCAGTTCCAGGAACAGGACAGGCATAGGTTTGATTTTTGAGTTTGGGTTTTAACTGTAAATAATGTGTAGTAAATTGTGTGTGTGTGTGGGGGGGTATTTTGGAGAAGAAAAAGTTGGGAGGGGGTCCAGATCTGTGATTTCATTGGTGTACGGAACCATCTCCTTCTAAAGATCTAGACTGGCACCTCTAAGTGATTTACCCAGGACCATAGAGTTGGGTGAAAGGCAGCTAGATTCAATGGAAAATGGATTTTTTTTTTCCAATTTCAATGAATTGGAGTAAGTGGATGGGGCCAAGCAAGGGTCCATGTTGGTATCTGAACTGCATCATTAAAGAAAGAATGGGAATCTGAGGGGAAGGTGCAGAGAGCATTCACTGCAGGCAACAGGGAATGGGCCCAGTATGTCGCTTCCCAATGGACTAATGAGGAAGGAGATTTCAAAGCTCAGATGAATTAGGAGCCATAAGGAGTGCTTAGGGTTGATATCCCAGTAGTTTGGGGAGCTAAGCATGTCATTCTTTTATTCTCCATCTTGGAAGATAATATCAGAGGATCATAGACTTTTAAAACTGGGCTTGAATTCTGGCTCCCTGTGTGACTTGGGTAGTCTTTGAACCTCTCTCAATCTCAATTTCTTCATATATAAAATAAGAAAATTGGACTAAATGTCCTGTCAGGTACATCCCAGCTTTACACCAGTGGGGCTGTTTTCCAGAGGCAGGCTTTATATCTAATTCTCACTGATTCCAAAGCCTACTTTCTATCCACCATACCATACCATCTCTAAAAACAAAATAAGCAAACAAAACCTACATCATCCTAGTGACTAGAATGAAAGAAATGGTATAAAGGTCAACATCCATCAGAGACTGAAACTATATGTCATTTTCTGTCAATCTCTCCCCCCTCAAAAAAATGGTAATTTGGTCAGTCTTATAGTGGGAATAATGAACAACAGATAAATAGCCCAAGTGCTGTAGTAGTAATTTAAATAGCCAAGGAGCCAGAGAAGGGTTTCCGGCATGTTGGGTGGATACTCTATGGGAAGCCATGGGGAGGAGTGACACAGATGAGAGCATTTGGATAATCTGCAAACAACAGGAGCAGAGGGTTAACTTTTTTTTTTTCCTTTTGGAGGGCACTTGGGGTTAAGTAACTTGCCCAAGGTTACACGGCTAGTTTTTTTGTGTGGGTGTTAAGTGTCTGAGGCTAGAACTGAACTCAGGTCCTCCTGACTCTGGGGCTGGCACTTTACTCACTGTGCCACCTAGCCGCCCCGCAACAGAGGGTTACCTTTGTCAATGAGACCACAGATAGACCAAAGTACCAAGATGAAATCACAAAGATTCTTACTGCATCATTTGGTTTTGGAACACAGGCATCTGACAATTCACACCTTTAACTGCCCCTCCACCAGTACTTAGCACAGTGCTGGGCAAATAGTAAGTGCTTAATAAATGTGTTTTGGTTGCCTGACCTTCCTGTTAATGTAGAATTACATCTTCCCACTGGTTTGGTCAAGGAGTAAGATAACTAGATTATTCTCCCCACCCCCAATGGTTCTATCCCCTGGGCAGAGTTGACAGAGAATTCTATCCCTGATCATTAAGTCTTTAGCAGGGTTCTCAAACTGCTTTAAGGGCTATATACTGGATTTTGCTAGGAAATAAGGAAACATATCAATGTTTCTTGTTTTTTTGCAGCATGTGTATCTTGGTTGAGCACCCAGAATTAGGCTCTTTCTTCTCATTGGTTGTTCAGTTATGTCAGACTCTTTGCGACCCCATGCACCATGCTTTTGATGGGTTTTCTTGGGAAAGGGACTGGAGTGGTGTGCCATTTTTCTCTACAATGGATTAAGGCAAACACACAGTTAGTGTCTGAGTCTAGATCTGAACTCAGGTCTTCCTGACTCCAGGCCCAGTTCACTATCTACTGAGCCAACTAGCTGCCTCCTAGGCAAATAGAAGTTAAGTGATTTGCAGCTAGCAAGTGTCTGAGGCCAGATTTGAGGTTAAGTGACTTGCCCAAGATCACACAGTTAGTAAATATATGAGACCAGATTTGAACTCAGGTCTTCCTGACACAGGCCCAGTGCTCTATCCACTAGAGCTACCTAACTGCCCCTTCTTTCCTGATACCTTGCTGAAAACACAATGAAGTCAAGCATTCATTGTGATGTTATGAGAAGAATTCTTCTGACCAGAGAGTTAGCTGATTCAGATCCTAGTCCTGATAACTAACCAGCTATCTAGCCCCCGGTTTCTGATTCAATTTATTTAAACAAACATGCATCAAGCAGTCCCTACTTGCCTGGACAAGGGCATACAAAGACAAATCAAATAATGAAATAAGTGAATACTCCTCATAATGAAGTAAGTTAACCCAAAGCCTACATCAAACAAATACAAAATGACTGAGGGAAGGGGGCCCTTAAGATTATAGAACAGGCCTCTTAGAGGAAGTAGGCCTTGTGTTGAGCCTTCAACAAAAGAAAGGACTTCAAGAGGCAGGGGTGAGGATGGAGAGTATTCCAGGAATGAGGGAGGCAGGATATGAAATTTTGTGTACAGAGAATTGAGAGGCCAGTTGGGCAAGGGGGGTTTCTGTGTAATCGGCTTGGAGACATATACCGAAGCCAGATTATGAAAAGCTTTGAATGCCAAACACATGCATTTCTATTTTATTCTATAATAAGGAATAATCAAAACTATAGGCAATGCTTACACAGGTATAATCTATATCTGATTTCTTGTCATCTTAGGGAGTGAGGAGGGGAGCGACAGGATTTGAAACTCAAAATTTTTTTTAAATGTTTTTAAAAATTATTTTAAGATGTAATTGGGGGAAAAATAAAATATATTAAATTTAAAAAAAACTATAGGTAATTGTCATGGGCACTAGGAAATGAAATTAATGCTTTGTCCTCCTAGCTTACAGGGTTGTTGTGAGGTGGGTGTTTTGAAAACCTAAACATATTAGAGAGATTTGAGCTATTATTATTTTCTTGGAGACTTTCTAAGGTAATTACAGATGAAAGAAAACTTTAGCCAGTCCATTACTTTGTGGGTCTGGGCCTTCCCTACAATAGATTTGTACATCTGATTAGGAATATCCAAACCCTATCTCCTTTTCCAAACATCCCAGAACCAGCTATTTTATTTTTAATTAGCTAAATATCCTTAGTTTCTTTTGTCTTGACTATATTTTCCTGCATGAGAGCGTACATTTCAATTACTCTGATTCTAAATAAACAGCCTGCTACTGAAGTTGTCCCTGCAAGGTTTCCTCCTCTGGATTCTGATTAAAATCAACAGATCTTTGGGTCTGCTGTCTTAGGCAAGCTCAGATAGTGAGAAGAGACTGAATTCCTGGAGAAGTGCCCCTGATATGAAGAGTAAATGTCTCAGCAGCGTGGTCTGCTGGGCAGATCAGTAATAACATCGACAATTCTCTTTCATTATCCCTTCAGGATTACAAAGCTCTTTCTTCAGAACAACCACATTGAGGTGCTTTGGGGTTAAGAGCAGTATTATCCCCATTTTACAGAAAAGAAAACTGATGTGGGAGTTAAATAATAAGCCTGTGGCTACTCCGCTAATTAGTACAGGGCCAAAACACAGACTTGAGCCTGGTGATAGGAGAGGAACAGAGAGGAGAGGAACAGAGAGGATGAAAATGATTATCTTAGTTAAAGCTGATGCATCATAGAAAGTAACCTTTGATCCCTCTTGGTGAGGGAGGACTCTCTGGGTTCACATCTGCTTCTCCCATTATTGACAGAGGTATAACAGGCTGGAAGAAGATGAGTCCAGTGAAAAATGGAATGAACACCACATATTGACTCTACCTGGAGGTTGTAGATCCCTGTGGACTGAATACAATTGGCAACAACTTATCTTTTTCCGTATCCAAATACAGATCTCACCAGGTTGTCTCGGGCATGTTCGGGGCTCTGTCCCTTAAGCTTACACATTTCAGGCAGATAATAGGAAGCCGGAACATTTCTCAAGAAGAGAGAAATCAGCTAAGGCAGTGAGAGCACTCCTCCAAAGAGCAAAGAACAGCCATGCCCACTATATACATGTGAGTGTACACAAAGGGCTGCTTCAAAACATGTCAGCCTCCAGAGATGTGGGCAAAGGACAGTGTGCTCAGGCTCGGGCTGTCTGATATCCTGCCTGGGAATCCAGAGATAGCTTCAAAGACCCAAGGAGTCTCTCAGGCTGCTCTGAGTTACTACAAACGACTTTTGATTTCAGAAACAAATAATCAGAGGACAAACTTTTCCATCATGATGTTTAAAAGGCAAGACCCAGCAAGGGATTAGTCTTTGAGTTTGCCAACGTTCAGGGCTGTGTGAACAAGAGTGCTTGCAGGTACCCAGGGCACCCCCAAGCACTGTAGTAATGGCTGAACCAAGGGAGGAGAGCTCTACTTTAGACCACGGGTGAGAAGCCTTCCTGGGAAGGCCAGCCATCACCAAGTCATTATAGACCACCCAGGGAGTTGGTCCTCATTGAATCATTATGATTTGGGATCTTCCTTAAAGCAGGAAGGAAAAAACCTTATTCACAGATCAAATAATATAACATGTAAAGTATTTTGCAAACCTTTGGGTTTGAAAGATGTTCATTTTTAAATATTTTATATTTTTACATTTTATGCACACATAATTTTTTATTATATTATATACATATAAAACATTGTATGTATTATACATAATTGTATATGATATTGTAATTTATATAATATGTAATATATAATATTATATGGCATATAACTATAAGGTATTAATTTTTATTTAGATATATATCTATTTATAATGAATCACATAGAACACAGAATGTTATAGCCTGACAGTGACTCTAGAACATAGAATTTTAGAGCTGAAATGGGCTTAGCAATATGATGACAAAGAAAAAGAAGACTTAGAGATCATCTGAAAGTAGATTCACAAACCTAGAATGTTTGTGATTATTATGCCATTTCTCTGAGCCAAAACTCACCCATATGTAGAAAGCCAGGAATAGGAAGATCATAATGCCATTTCAGGCATAAACCTTCCTAAGCAATACTCAGAGAAAATCTTAGGGTCTGGAGAGTGTGTCTCCAACTCCATGTGTCCTATAAAGGAAATAGAGAGTAGAGTGGAATGAATTGGAAAATCATCTCTCAAGGAATGAGGGACATTGCCTTTTCATCTACAAGCAGCTGGTAGGAGTAGTGAGTAAGAAAGATAGAGATGTCAATGTGCTTGGGAGGAGCTGTGGGCTAGAGGTGCAGAGTGAGACATGCAGTTTTAGACATGGCCAGGGCATTGTTGCAATACACAGAATGGAAGCCTCTGAGTCTGGAAGACCTACATTCAAATCCTGCTTCAGAGATGCCTTAGCTGGGTGAGCCTGGGCAATCTGTCTATTGTACCACTTCTAGCCTCAGATTTTCATCTGGAAGTTGGCTATAATAATGGAACCTATCTCCCAAAGCTGTGATGATGATCAAATGAAATAACATGTAAACACTGTGCAAAACTTAAATCCCTAGACCAATGCTAGCAATTGTTATTTGTTTTGTTTGATTATCTTTGTCATTAGGGACTTTGGAGATGCTTGGTCCAACCTTTTCCCTTTTTGCAAATTTTATAAATCAGTAAGACAATAGGCTAAGTCTAGCCCTCTCAGTTTATCTTTCTCTTCAAAGGGTTGACTTACTATATCTTAACATATTTATAATGAAAACCCTTGAGGTCTGGAACAGGAAAAGGGCTTGCCAAGACCTAGGAGAGCTAGGACCAGGATTTTGGTCTTACTGACTTGCAGAATTTTTCTGACACACAGAGTGAATTTGGGCTCCACAGAACTTGACCAGCAACTGACTAGATCCACAATCCTAATGCAAGGAAACATTACCAAGCGATCCTACATTCAGCCTTAAGCTGAGCTCTCCCCAATATTATCCCAGGGCAGGGAGAAGGCTACAATTTGAGTGTAGAATGAGGTTTTGCTACTGTTTCATATGTCGGTGGAACTAGTACAAATTATTTCTGTAACAAAGAGACAGAATCTACTCTGGGAGCAAGTTGTGGCCACTGCATGCCTAGACACTGCCATAAAGATATTCAAAGTGCCAATTCACCCATCTTACAGTCACCCCTGAAATGGCTCCTCATTCAGGGAAAAAGGCTGAAATTAGCAAATGAATTGGAGTCATATGACTATCAGTAGTAGTTTTGTTTTTTTAATTTGTTTGTTTTCGGGGTTAATAAAAGTAACAACATTACAAATTCCTACTGATTTACATTTTCTTCACCAGCAGCAACTGAGGATTAAAGATCACACATGTTTCCAAGTATTTATTTATAGTGAGTCATGAAGAGCAGGCAGCTGGGTAGCCAAGTGGATAGAGGATGAGGACTGGAGTCAGGAGGACCTGAGTTTGAATTTATCCTCAGACACTTATTAGCAAGTTGACCCTGGGCAAGTCCCTCAATCCTGTTTGATTCAGTTTTCTCTTTGTAAAATGAGCAGGAGAAGGAAATGGCAAACTACTTTGTATCTTTGCCCAAAAACCCCCAAATGGGGTCACAGAGTCAGACAGGACTGAAATAACTCAATAACAACAATATGTAGAACACAGAATGGCATAACCAGACAGTCCAAAACACTGAGCACCAGAGCTCAATGGGGTTTGGAACATATGATGATGAAGATAAAAGAAGTCTCTGAGGTCATCTAGCTATAAGACCATAACTGAGAATTGGACAGACCTTAGAATCTCCCTATTCTGACCCCCATATTTTACAGTTGAGGAAAATCAACTCAGACAGGGTATAATGACTTAACAAAATTAGTGAGATTTGAATCCAAGTCCCCAACTTCAAATCCAGTATTCTTCCCACTATACCATGCTGTCTCAAAAAGAAGTTCATCCTCTTAGCCCCATCTCACCATCTGATAAAGGAGAAATTTGGAACCAAAGAGGAAAGAAGAATCCAGAGTCTCTCAGTCAGTGAACCACAGAGTTTCAACTAGGGGCCAGAACTCCTGACTTCCAGACCAATATACATTTCACTGAAAGTCATTAAACAGTCATCACTGGGAACATGCAGAAATAACATAAAAAGTTGACTTTGCTCACTGGGGATGAATCCCTCCATTATTGAAAGTGAACGTTCAGATCTTTTGTCCTCAGAGCACTGGATTTATTGACCTTAATCAGAAGGGCCATGTCCTCATAATGTAAGCAGCTAGCTACAGTTTGTAGAAAAAAGAGATTATAGATTGGCTTAGGTTTCTTTCCGCTTCCCAATCTCCCAACTTTGTTGACTGTTGCCTGAAATATTTATAACCAATGCAGGAAGTTTGACTGCAGTAGCTGAGATGCAGAAGAGTGAATTTGTTTAACTCCAGGCTCTATGGTGTTCAAAGCCAGGCTGTGCTGGAGATTCCAAGGCAGAGCCAAAACTGAGAGTTTCCAGAGGCATACCCATTTTGTGGTGCCAGCCATTGTGGGGGGGGGCAGAAAATGAGCTCTTCTGTTCATATCTATATGGTCTTTTTTATAATATTTGTAAGCCATAAACTCTACCATATATAATTCAGTGAATCAATCAAGTAATAAGTATTCATTAGGTGCCTACTGTGTTCCAAACATGTGTGGGATCTAGTCCTAAGCAGCACAGCAGAGCCAGCAAAGGAATCATGGCAGAATATCTCCACGTGGTATAGAGCAAAAGGGAGTGACTGCAGGAAACCTTGCTTAGATGCTAGTCCTGTGACCTTGGGCAAGCTCCTTCTTCTCTGCAAACTTCATACGTAAAGTGAGCACATTGGAATACAAAGGTCCCTTGCAGCTCTTGATATCCTGTGCTGTCTATTCTTTTTTTTTTTTTGAAGAGGGGAAGGCAGGGCAATTGGGGTTAAGTGACTTGCCCAAGGTTGCACAGCTAGTAAGTGTTAAGTGTCTGAGGTCATATTTGAACTCAGGTCCTCCTGACTCCAGGGCCGGTGCTCTATTCACTGTGCCACCTAGCCACCCCAGTATGCTTTCTATTCTAAAAGCCCTTCTAGTTTTGATATTTTCTGGATTCTAAGGAGTGTTCTATATTCCAAGAATATTTACTTTCTCTATCTCTCTGTCTCTGTCTGTCTCTCTCTGTGTCTGTCTTTGTCTCTTTCTTTCTCTGTCTCTCTTTGTGTGTGCACATCTCTCTGTCTCTGTGTGTGTTTCTGTCTCTTTGTCTCTCTTTGTGTGTGTATGTCTATTTCTCTCTCTGTTTCTCTCTGTTTCCATCTCTTTCTGTCTCTGTCTCTCTCATTCTCTGTGTCTCTGTCTGTCTTTCTGTTACTGTCTCTGTCTGTCTGTCTTTCTCTGTCTCTGTCTCTGTTTATCTCTCTGTTTCTCTCCCTTTCTCTCTGTCTATCTGTTTCTTGTTCTGTCTTCCATGTCCCAAGGCCTCCTACATCTCTGACATTATTGTTTTGTATTCTAAGATCCCTTCCAACTCTGATATTCTATGTTCTATTCTCTGGACTGAATTTAAGTTTTCAATCCTAATTATGACATCTTGTGTTCTAAGGTCCTTTCTACCTCTAACATTTTTTAATGACAGACCACATGGTTCCAAAAATGTGGAACCCATGCTTAAGTTATACTGAGGCTTCATAACACTGATAATAGTAGCTGACATTTGTCTAGTCCTTTAAAGCTCACAAAACATTTTCCATAATCATCTTTATCATTCTCATCATTACTAAAGTCTATATAGTGACTTATGGTTTGCAAAGCCCTGTACATACACACACACACACACATGTTTAAAGGCTGTGAGAACCTTGGCAAGTCATTTAAAAACTCTCCTAGCCCCAATTTCCTCATCTGTAAAATGGGAATAACAATGTAATAATAATCATTTGATCCTCACAACAACCCTGTGAGATGGGTGCTATTATTATTACCATTTTAAAGATGAAGAAATTGGGAGTAGGAGAGTTTTTAAATGACTTGCTAAGGTTCTCACAGCTCTTAAATATGTAAGGCAGCCTTTAAACATGTATGTGTATGTGTATATAGCTATAGATAGGTATGTAAATACACATGTGTGTACATGCTCAAGTGTACATGTGTGTATGTATATATTTCTATACATGTATACATGCATACATACACAAATCTCTCTCTCTCTGTCTCTCTCTGTCTCTGTCTCTGTCTCTGTCTCTCTCTCTTGTCTATATATATCAAGTCCAGGGTAATGTGAAAGGAGAGAAGGACTCAGTCAGAACCAGCTGGCCAGTGAAAATACAAAAGGCAAAATAAGGCATTAATGAACCACAGCTGCCTATGCAGTTTCTCTAGCAAATGGCTTCCTCATTAGATATTTGAGCAAATATGGCTTAGCTCTGGTGTAGGGCTGCTTCCCCACCCACAGTCCTTCATTTTACAAGATTCCTTTGGAGATTAATGGATTTGCCTCCTAATTCATTCCCTGGGAGGCCCCACAATCCTAGCCCACCAGGCCCCCTGCCTTGAGGCCTTATATTCTGAAGTTAGGAAAGCAAAGTGAACCATTCACCGAAAATAATAGACAAAGGCGCTCTGGCTCCTTCCACACTGTCAAGAAGGAGCAGACACAAGAGGATCTCCTGGGCCCAGGGGTGAAGGAGAGGCTGTTGTGGACTCCAGCTGTGGTCCTCTCTCCCTCTGCTTATCATTTGTGAGCCACATCTGTATGAAGCAGGGAATGTTCCTGATTCCCAGCTCTGCCAAGGGTGAGGGGTGAGATTTTTTTTTGTTTTTGTTTCTTTTTGTTTTGTTATCATCTTCCAAAGAATAGTTGAGAATAAATGAGAGACAGAGAGAGACAGAGAGAATGAAAGAGAGAAAGAGAGACAGACAGAGACAGAGAGACAGAGACAGATACAGAGAGAGACAGAGACAGAGGCAGAGAGAGAGGGAGACAGAGACAGAGAGAGAGAGAGAGAGAGAGAGAGAGAGAGAGAGAGAGAGAGAGAGAGAGAGAGAGAGAGAGAGAGAGAGAGAGAG
>NW_027185771.1:36132431-36180850 GCF_028583685.1 Petaurus breviceps papuanus
GAGAGAGAGAGAGAGAGAGAGAGAGAGAGAGAGAGAGAGAGAGAGAGTCTGTCCTTAATTTATCACAGGCAGGTTGTCGTACAGTTTGCGCTACTTCTGCACAGTAAGAGGTAAGCAATTCAGATGGAGACATTGGACCATGGGTGTGGGGACCATTTTCATTTTAGGCTCAATTTCTCAAGGAGTGACCTGGCAGCCTGATACTTTTGGAAGCAGAATTGAGGAGGGGCCTTTTTGACTCTGGAATTGTTGAAAATAATAATAGCAACAACAGCAGCAACAAAAGTAAACGTTTCTATAATATTCTATAGTGCAAAATGTTTTCTTCTCTGAACAACCTTCATATGTAGGTAGCAGGGGGTCTTCATAGGCGCATTCATAGTTGAGAAATTAGAAGCTCAGGGGAAGGAAGAAATTTTCCCAAGTTCCCAAGGCAGTCACTGATGCGGTGATGAAGTCAATATCCTGGTGCTGTTCTGCTTAGACTATCCCAGGTACAAGTCTGGAATGTCCATCAGACATGGGTTAACACTGCTCACTCATTTGGAGATTCTGATAAGTTTAAATTCATAGGACTAAATCTATCTCTATATCTTTCTTTCTATCTCTTTATTGCTATCTCTATCTATCATCTATTTAGAGGGGACCTTACAGGGTATTTACTCTAAAACTAAAGGACATTAAATTCATTCTCCTCATTTTAAAAGATGAGAAAGTTGGGGCCCTAAGAGGTTAAACTATCCATAGGTCATCTGGGATGCTAAGACTTGAATCCGCATCTGCTGACTCCAAATTCAAAGATCTTTCCACTGCAGATACTGTTTTCATTTTATTCTCACAAGAAAAAAAAATAAAACTAATGCTTCTCACCGTAACCCATGTTATCTTTTCAAATCAACGGTGTCAACTTAGGTTAGAACTTTCTATCTGGAGGCAAAAATTGCTCTGAACAACAGCAAGGCAGCATCACTCAGCAATTTGAACAGGAAGAAATCTAAACTGTCCTCCTTTAAAATGTAATCCTGATATCGATTATCTTTCTATTTGTTCCTGTCCAACCCCTCCATCCATTTCAGGGTTTGGTTAAAATTGTCCACTTGGATCCTAGAATTCCCTGCAAATTATCTCACATTTCTCTGACTTTTCCCTTTGTCATTTTCCTCCATGTCTCCTTCCATGCATTCTTACTTACATTTACTTACATATGTACATTTTCTAGCCTATAAGCTCATGTCCATGCACAAGAGGCAGTGTGATATACTGGGGAAAGGCCCAGAGCCTTGAAGACTTGTATCAGCTGTGGAGCTCTGGACAAGAATCTTAACCTCTCAGTTCCCCCTGACAACTCTCTGAGCTTTCACATTGGCTAATAATGAATCAGAGATCTGCAAAGAGTTTCTTCACTGGAAGTTCTTAACACCAATGAAATCACAGGTCTGGGCTCCCCTCTTCCAAACAAATAAAACTAGCAAAAATACATATACACACAAGCATGCAAGAAGCCTGTACATGTATTGTGAGGATAAGGGACTAAGATACACTCTCTCATGTATACATGTATATGTTCATATATACATGTATACCATATGTGTATACATATATGTACATGCATAGGTCTCTATTGGGCAGCTTGGTGTCATAGTGCTTAGAATACCAGGCAAAGGACAAAGCCCCATTACTCCTAGGATATGGGATTAAGAATGGGATGCGGCAACTTGGCGGTGCAGTGAATAGAGCACAGAGCTTGGAGTCAGGAAGAACAGAGTTCAAATCCGGCTTTAGACACTTACTAGCTGTGTGACCCTGGGTAAGTCACTTAAGCTTGTTTCACTCAGTTTCCTCATCTGTAAAATGATCTGGAGAAGCAAACGACAAACCATGCCAGGATCTTTGGTAAGAGTATTCCCAAATGGGGTCATGGAGAGTCATAAATAAATGACTAAAATGACTGAGCAACAGCAAGTATCTATATCTATTGGTATAGGTTCATAAGAATAGGTAGATGACAGAAGAGAGAGACAGAGAGAGAGAGACAAAGAGAGAGACAGAGAGACAGAGAGAGACAGAGACAGAGAGACAGAGACAGGGAGAGAGACAGCGAGAGAGACAGAGACAGAGAGAGAGACAAAGAGAGAGAGACAGAGAGAGAGACAGAGACAGAGAGAGAGAGAAAGAGAGGGAGGGAGGAAGGGAGGGAGAGGGAGAGAGACAGAGAGAGACAGAGACAGAGAGAGGGAGAAAGAGAGGGAGGGAGGAAGGGAGGGAGAGGGAGAGAGACAGAGAGAGACAGAGAGAGAGAGAGAGAGAGAGAGAGAGAGACAGAGAGACAGAGAGAGAGAGAGAGAGAGAGACAGAGAGAGACAGAGAGAGAGACAGAGAGAGAGAGAGAGAGAGAGAGAGACAGAGAGAGAGAGAGAGAGAGAGAGAGAGAGAGAGAGAGAGAGAGAGAGAGAGAGAGAGAGAGGGAGAGAGAGACAGAGAGAGAGAGGGAGAGAGACAGAGACAGAGAGACAGACAGAGAGACAGAGAGGGAGAGACAGAGAGACAGAGACAGAGAGAGACAGAGAAAGAGAGGGAAGGAGGGAGGGAGGGAAGGAAGGAGGGAGGGAGAGGGAGAGGTTTAGATATTGATATAGACATAAACATAGACACAGACATAGACATAGATGCTGCTGTGACTTGGCAGTGGAAGTAGTAGAGATAGTCCGGGGGACAGAAAGATCTTGGGTCAGGTCTTGCCTCTGACAACATAATGGTTCATCCTCTCAGTGTTCTGGACAGTTCTCTAAGCCACAGAAAAGATCCTAACTAGCGTTGCTAGAAGGAGTTTGCTCATCCAAGAATTCCACATACCGATGAAATTGCAGGCCCAGTTCCTATCCATATATATCAGACCATTTGCAGAAAGATGCATCTGGCATGTGAACCATGAGATAGATATGGAGATATATACATGGGTCATATATTGACTTCTTTGCACAAACGGCCCAATTAGCCCTGCCTAAACATGGAGAAATAGTTAAGATTGTTCAAAAAGCATTAGAAGTAAGATGATCCAATAAAAATTTGAATACATAATCCGCTATCCAATGGAGAACTATGATGTCTTTCTCTTTTTGACTAAAAGAAAGCAATTGTTCAGAGCCTCATTATCTCAAAAGGATCTCCTTGATTATCATATCTTATCACACTCCCTCTTTTTCTGCCTCTTGTCTCTCTGTATCTGTCTCTCTGTGTCTGTGTCTCTCTGTCTTTTTCTTTGTCTCTGTCTCTCTGTCTCCTCTCTCTCTCTGTCTGTCTCTCTGTCTGTCTCTCTCTGTGATCTCCCTCTCTTTCTCTCTCTCTCTCTGTTTCTGTCTCTCTCTCTCCCCCTTTCTCCCTCTTGAGAAAGATCCAGAATATAGGGTCATAGATTTGAACATTTGATAGGAACTTAGAGGTCATTCAATTCATTCCCCTTTTCTACAGCTGAGGAAACTGAGGCACAAAATGATTAAATATTAGCTCACCAAAGACCACATAAGTATCAGGTAGTGGTGACAGGATTTGAATTCAGCTCCTCTTACTCTAATCCAGAACTATTTCCATTGCATCCCATTGTTTCACATCCCCTCTGTATCTTAACAGATACTTTAATGAAATACTGCAGCCAAACAACTCACATCAATTCTCTGACACAAACCCGCTATCTCTGAGCCTCCCCAAACTTAGCCAGACAGGTGCTCAGTCAACAGACATACAGTTGGTCACTAGGTTTAAATTCAAAGCCTTTCCAGTTTTATAAAACATGATAGGAACAAAATTGTATCATTTAAGAGTCTTCTCTCCCCAAACTAAGGCATCGAAGGCTGGGAGAGAAGAATGACCATCCAATTCTTGTTCCATCCCAATCACTGTATCCCAAACATACATAATATCTTAGCACTGCTGATGTCTGTTTGACAGAGGTTGGACTCTCCCTACTTTTCAGCTTCCCCCTTATGTTTTCTTTCCCCTTTAGAATGTAAGCTCCCTGAGGTCAGGAACTGTCTTTCTTTCTATTTGTATTTATATTCCCAGTGTTTAATATAGTGCCTGGCACATAGGAAGTATTTAATAAATGCCTGTTAACTGACTGATTGAATGATTAACTGATTAACTTACTCACATTGGGATGAGTTAGCCTATCCAAGGCCACAAGCTAGTCGATATTAGTGGCAGAGAAGGGACTTGCAGCCAAGTCTCCTGACTCCCAATCAAGTGCTTTTCTCATTGGTCACATGGCCCACCAATCTGGCAAGCTCTATCCTATGATCTTCCCAACATCCAATATTTGGGAAGTTCAGGTGAATTGGTCTGAAAAAGATCAGAGGGGAAATTTTTAACTGTTCGGCCAAGGCATTCTTTATCATTCTAGCCCCATAAAATGATGTTGGTAGTTGTGACCCTAAGAGGTATATGCTTCTAGAGGCAGCTGGTGGTACAGTTAATAGAGAGTGCTGGACCTAGAGTGAGGAACTTGAGTTCAAATTCAGTCTCAGATGTTTACCAGCTGTGTGACCCTGCATGACCCAGGCACAATTTCTGTCTGCCTCAGTTCCTCAACTTAAAATAGGGATAATAATCACACCTACCTCCCTGTTTTAGGGATCAAATGAGGTAATATTAATGAAGAGCTTAGGACAGTGAATGGCACATAGTAGGTGCTACATAAATGTTAGTTATTATTATTATTAATCATCTAGGTGGTACACAGAGGCTCTTTTAAGACTCTCTGATTTGGAGGATATAGAGTTAAATAATCCCTAGCCCCTGACCTCATGAAGTTTATAGTACATTAATAATAGCACAATGGCAGCCACTTGCTAGGTGGTTAATAAATGCATTGCATTGATGGAGGGATAACAAATGGAAAAATGCAGTTTATAGGCTGCCATGTTAATACCACATAGAAACCAGTTCTTGAATGCTAATTTTATTGTATCTATGAGCCTTATTTACCAGTTTAATAGACAGTCTTTTCAGCTTTGCAAATAAAATTACTTTTCTCTCTAAGTAACATTGGTGGCTCAAAATTTTCCCTCTGTATATTATATCCTTCAGTATTTAAAGGGCCAATACATGGAAGAGAGATTGGATCTGTTGTGTGTGGCTCAGAGGGCAAAACTGGGAACAACAGATGAGAACAGGAGAAAGAGCATTGGGTTTAGAATTGAAGGATCGGGTTCAAATCTTGGCTGTACCACTTACTCCCTATGGGATCTTGGGTTGTCACTTAACTTTTGTGGGTGCGTTTTGTCATCTATGAAACAGGTTGGTTGGACTAGAGGACAGCTAGTTCTCTTCAGCTATACATCTATGATCCTATCAGCTTGTGAAGTTGTAGAGATAAGTTTTGGTTCAATTCAAGTACCAACTTCCTAACAATTCACACACTTGCCAATGCATAATGGGCTTCCACAGAGGGCAGTCAGTTTCCCATTACTGAGGGTCTTTAAGCAGAGTCTGAATGTCTACTTGTCAGCAATACAGGACAGGGGATCTATAGGATAAGATGGCCTCTGTGCTTCTTTCCAGCTCTGAGCTTCTTTGATCCTATGATTTTGATTCTATATGTGCTCAATTAGTTAATCATTGGCACAATTGGTAAGTTTCTGCTCTGCTTCCTAGGAACACTTTCATCACTCTGGGACACATGAAAAAGGCAACCTCTGAAAGGATGCTTCAAAAATTGTATCCCAATCAAAAAGCAAACATGTTTTCCTGACTCCAGCTAATAAGGTCATATGTTTTGTTCTCTGTATCTAGTCCCCTGCCCTCAAAAAAATGTAAATAAAAAAAGATGTTCAATTTGAAATTCAATTCATAGGAGCCATGCTTGGCTCTCTAACAGCCATTAATAAACGATAATTGACTTTATCGTTCTGTAACAACCTTTGCTTCACTTGGGATACATAGTCAATTATCTGGCAAGAATGACTGTGGCATGCTATGTTACTGCTTAATTTCACAGCTTCTGATAATCTCTCAGACAAATAGACAGTCCAGTTCAAAATAGCAAGTTCTTTCCCTTCCCTAATATTAATCAATTTCCAGTTTGATGATGGTTCTGCCATTTGTGCTAGTAATCGAGAGGGATATCTTATATTCTTCCTTCCTTGCTTCCTTTCCTCAATCTTTTCCTTCCTTCCTTCCTTCCTTCCTTCCTTCCTTCCTTCCTTCCTTCCTTCCTTCCTTCCTTCCTTCCTTCCTTCCTTCCTTCCTTCCTTCCTTCCTTCCTTCCTCCCTCCTTTCCTCCTTTCTTTCCTCCCTCCCCCCTTCCCTCTCTTTCTTTCTTTTTCCCCTATCAGCCTAATGCCATGTGCTGCTTGCAGCTTGACTAGACATAATCCACTTGAGTGGCATTCACCCACCCTCAAAGGGTACATCTCTAGTGAATGTTTTTTATCCATTATCTCTGGCTCATAAGCTGGCCTTTCCAACCTCTCAACAGCAAGGGAAATCAGGCATTTCCAGAGTGGTGAAGTAATTCAGAAAACATCATCTTATGGAGGATTCCATCTCCACCCCCCGAGTAGCCACATCTTCTTTTACTTAGTGCTCTTTCTTCTACAGCCCAATCTGCCATGGTATTCCCCAATAGCTCAGCTTTTATCTTCTCAGACAGAGGATCAAAGGCCGTCCTCCTCGCTCCCCCAGACTCAGCACAGGATTCCTTCAGAGTGCTCCTCTTGCTATACCTCTGTGGTTCTGGGGCTAACCAATCCATATTCTCATATTCTGTAGCACGTGGACAACAGCGGTCAGAGACAAAAAGGACGTGTTATAGTTTGGTTTTATAATAACTGTTCTGAAGATATTAGAAGAAAAAGTAGTCATGGTATGAATCAATTAGCCAATATTTATTAAGTACAGGTGGAACCAGGTTTGGTGTCAGAAAAACACACACACACACACAAGTAGTCTTGATATCTGGCCCTGATTCTTACTCTGTGTGCAACCTTGAGGAAATCACTTTCATTTCCCATCTTCATTTCCCTAATGGGTATGGCAATGCTTATACAGCCTACCTCAAAAGAAGAGTATGGAGAAAGGACAAGGTAAATTGGAATTAACCACAGAAACAGCAGCAACAATAATAAATGATAGCCACCAGAGTTATATTCTTTAAATATGGCAAGTACTTCGGTGTCTTTGTTTCATTCTTCCTCAGTCCATACAAAGTTCATGTTTCTCTGAATTCCTCATGTAGCATTTCCTATTGTACAATGATATTTCATTATTTTAATTATAGGGTTGGTTTTTTTTCTTTTTTAACCATTTCTCAAATGATGGGGACTCACTTTGTTTCCAGTTCTTTGTCAGTCCACAAGCATTAAGGGTTTGCCACACTCTGGGCACTGCATTAAGCACTGGAGTTACCAAGAGAACCAAAGGCATAGCCCCACTGTCCAGGAGTTCACAATCTAATGGGGGAACGGCATGCAAATAACTAGATCCATTTGTGATAGACACAGTGTCAACAGGAGGTCATTCCAGATGGAAATTACTATATGGGATCCTCATTTCTGTCTTTGAGTTCCTTGTGATACATACTCAGTGGTGGTATCACTGAGTCAAAAGAAATAAGTTTAGCAACATTTCTTGTAGTGATATGCAAAATAATTGGACCACTCCAACTCTCTTTTGGGCCTCAGTGTTCCTGGATCTGTTTCCTAGTTTGCTAGGGAAACTTGTGAAAAACAATAGGAAGAGAAGTCTATGACCAAACATAACAGCATGGTTGGAAAACATCTGTGTCATGGGGACCTCATTTCTAGTAACAGGTAATTCCTGTTATGCCTGGGGGAAAGAGCAACCTCAAAGAACCAGGGTGAAAAAGAGTCCAAGCCTACAATATATGAAACCATGGTACACAAGGCCCTGAGTAGGACCTGTTATCTGGCTTAGGGTAGGGATTTGTTTTTCCTGCCATACTCAGACTCCAAATCATTACCATGCCACCTCAAATATGTAGTCAAGTCTGGGGCAAGAAGGTAGCTATCCATGGATGTCAGGGTTGATGGAAGGGTGGGGCAAGGAGATGTATCTGTCATAGTAGGGCCCTGTTTGTAGTTCCCCAAGCAAGCAGCTGCTGCTTTTCTCTGGAAATTCTCAATCTCTTCCTCTGTGGATGCCAAAGTCTCTTTGGTAAATCAGACTGAATTGGTCTAAAATTCCCAGGGTTACTTAACCTTTTGGCATCATGGCCCTGTTGGGCAGCCTGGTGAAGCCTATGGACCCCTTCTCCAAATCAGGTTTTAAATGCATAAAATAAAATACACAGGATTGTAAAGAAAACAAATTATATAAAAATAGTTGTGAATTAAAAAATAAGGACCATAACGTAAGAATTCCTGCTCTTGAGATTTAGAAACCATGTGGTCACCTAGACATAGATGCGGCAAGAACTCTAAGGTTTAGACCCCATCTCTGATCTATACAAAATGTAAGATTCTGGGCAGGTTATTTAATCTCAGTGAGTGCTAGTTTTCTCACCTATAACACAGGGATAATAAAAGCACCAATTTTCCATAGTTGTTGTGATAACCTAATGAGATTATATGCATATGGCATTTCACAAACCTTAATTAGGAATATGGATGTCAGTCCTTATTATGTTTTGGTACCTGTAGCACCTTCTTAACCACCCTGTTGTGAGGCAGCAGTGGATAGGGCACTGGGCTTGGCATCAGGAAGACATCTTCATGAGTTAAAATCCAGCCTCAGACACCGGCTGTGTGACCCTGGACAAGTCACTTAACCCTGTTTGCCTCAGTTTACTCATCTGTAAAATGAGGTGGAGAAGGAAATGGCAAACCATTCCAGTACCTCTGCCAAGAAAACCCCAAATGGGGTCACAGAGAATCAGACACAACTGAAATGACTGAACAACAACATTTAAGGAACTTCATAAACTTTAAAGTTCAAGGAAAGCATCAGATAGGTGGTACAGTGGATAGTATTGGGCCCAGACACAAGAAGATCTAAGTTCAAATGGGGCCTTAGAAATTTAGCAACTGTGTATGTATCAAGGAATTCTGAGTTGAAAAGGGAAAACAGTATGCAAACAAGTAGGTAACATTCAAAATGTATCCATTGTCAATGGAACTCCAAATATATATATATATATATATATATATACACACATATATATGTATATATACTTAAGTATCTGCACATATAAAGCTAATATATATATATATTATATGGACATTTAGACATATTGGCAAATATGCATGCATTTGTCCTATATGTAATATATTATAGAATATTTTAAATTTATTATAGATAATAGATCTTATAGATCATCTATTATAGTTATATTACATGTTATTAATATAATGTATATATTACAGTTACTTGTTATTCATTTTATGTCAGGTCTATATTATATGTGTACATATATAGATATAATTTCTATAATATACATACATATATATGTATCTCACTTGATTCTCACAACAATCCTATGAGCTAGGTACTATTGTAGCATATAGGTATAAATATATATAATGTATATTATAAAGAAAGATATGTAATTTCATATGTAGAGATTGATATAATCATATACATATATATGTAACCTCATTTACCTTTAAAAGTAGTATATAATTGCTAGTTGTTTTTTGTTGTTACCAAAATTAAAACCAGGGTTTTCCAGCCATTTCCAAAGGTCAAATTGAATCTGTGTTTCCCTAAAAGCAGGACTCCTGGCAATTTGGAACTAAACTTTAAGGACTAAAAAACCATGCATACCCTTTGACTCAGACTGCTAGGTCTGTAGCCCAAAAGAGAATTAAATGAAAGGAAAAGGACCTATATGTGTAAAAATTATTTATAGCAGCTCTGTTCTGTTAAGCAAAGAAATGGAAATTGCAAGGATGCTCATCAACTGAGGAATGTCTGGACAAGTTGTGGTATATGATTGTGATGAAATACCATTGTGTTTTAAGAGATGATGAGCAGGATGCTCTCAGAAAGACCTGTAAAGACTTACATGGACTGATGCAAAGTGAAGCGAGCAGAACCAGGACAACATTGTACACAGGAAAAGAAATATTTTAAGACAATCAGTTGTAAATAACTTAGCTCTTCTCAGTAACACAATGATCCAAGACAATTATTTAGGACTTATGATGAAAAATACTGAATATAGATCAAAGCATAATTTTTTTTTACTTTTTAATTTTTTGGTCTATGTTTTCTTTTGCAGCATGACTAATAAGGAAATAAGCTTTGCATCACTACACATGAATAACATATATCAAATTGCTTGCCTTATCAATGAGGGGTTGGGGAGGGAGGGAGAGAATTTAGAACGCAAAGTTTTAAAAATGAATGTTTAAAATTGTTTTAAAATGTAATTGGGCAAAATAAAACACTAAATAAATGTTGAAAAAAGAATAGGATAGAAGAAAGGATAGAAAAAAGAATAGAGTCAAGAACACTGCATTTGGAGTCAGACCTAGGTGCTAATACCTATTCTATAGCTAATTACCTCTGTGACTTCCATTGAGGCACTTTCTCTGTATCACAAATGTTTTGCTATATAAAATGAAGGCCTTTTAATAGGTGACCTCGAAGATTCCTTCCCATTGTGGCACTCTGTATTCTAAGTCAAAATCCGAGAGGAGATCAAAAGGGAGCTTTCTCCTCTTTGGGAAACAAAATCTAGATCCTGTATGGGAGAAGAGAACAAAAAATGGAGAGATCAGAGTGATTTCCCAGAATTCTACCATTTCCCCCAAATGAATTAGACTTTCTCTCCCTGCTGAGATAAATCAAGGGTATAAACTGCGAACAGTTAATCAAGGAAGCTCCTTCTACGCCCCGTGGCCCCTGATGCCATTGCAGACTAGATGGACCTGTTTTTAAGGAGGTTCTCTGAAGCATGGCCTGAGAGTGGCTTCAATCCATCAGTTCTGATGTATGAGTTAGTGCTAATTTCTATCAGCCACCTCTACCTTGGAACCCTAAGCCTCTAATGATGAAGGGTGATGCTTTCATCCCAGTGTCAGCATCTGGGGAACATTCTACTACCAACATCCCAGCATATGGAAGAAATGCTGCGACTCACAAACGCAAGTCATTTATTTTTTAAAAACAAATCAGATCCTAAATACCAATTGATTGTTAAAAGGGCACTTACTGAGGTTTATTAAGTACATAGAGCATAAATCTGTTTGGCATGTAATTAATTCAAAATTACATGCACACTAAACGTGTAATTAAATCTACATGGGATGTTTAGGCCTTTCTCTGGCATTTACCAAGGAAGTAATGGGAAATTTATTAGCTGGCAATTTATCGCTCAAAAAAACTGGCAATTCATTAGTTTGGTAATTGAAACCTCAATTACCACTCTTGTGTTGTTTAAGTCCAGTTTGGAAGGGCTCAAGGCTTCTGACCAATGACCAAAGCAAAGATTAAGTTCTCTGGAGGTTTGGAGTTTGACAGTCACAATTAGGCTCAGACTCACCAGTGGAACTCAACAGGTGTCTTTCGTCCCCTCTAATGATACACTCTTAACTCGAAGTAAGTGCCCTTTCCAATGTAGTTAAATGCTTAATTGACATATTACAAAAACTCAAAGAGGGTGCACAGGGGACTTCGTCAACATAATAACTGAGTTGCTTTTAGAACTGTGGCCCAAGGTTCGCTGCTTGCTGCTTTTAACCAGAAAGCGCATTTGTCTCATCTGCTTTCTAATCAAGGGTGTAATAGGAGAATTGTGAAGGTTGGACACCCAAATGGAGCGGCTCTGAAGTGTGTCTGTGTTTATAGAAGTGTGGCCAACACAGATGGCTCTCCACAAATCATTCCTCGGTCCCAGACTGCTGGCTAGGAGAATAAATGCCTTCCTATAGCCAGCAGCCTGGGTCTGAACTCCCACTCTTTGCAAAAACCGAGTCTGTTCAGGGACTCAGTTTCCTCACCTGTAAAATGGGAACAAAAGGGAAGGGTGTAAAAGGGATAGTTTTGACTAAGTGTGGTGGAGACTTAGCCAGCTTTACTATTTTAGAGTTTGATACTCCTTGTAAGGAGGCACTGAGAATGAAAAAAGCATGGATTTGGGGTGTCTTTTTCACTCTCTTGGGGAGATCCCTGGTAAAGCCAAATCACTCTGTTACAGCAAAAAACATGAAACTGTAGATATCAGCGTGTTAGCATTCTCCAAGGAAACATATTCTCCATCCAACTCCCTACACCCTCACCTAGATTTCTATAAAGTCCTCCTGCAATTACCACTCCCAGGGTAAATGGGTCCCTCTCCCCACCTAGAACCCAATAGATAACTTTCCACCCATGGCTACCACTCCAAGAAAATTCCCCTAAGAATCCTGAAGGCAAGTGACATCCACAGTTACCAAAACAGCAACTAAAGTGGAGCACTAAGGGCTTTGTCCCAGAGCGTCAAATTTAGAGTGCACAGACAGTACTGGCTGTCCATCTACAGGGCAGAAGCAAGAGAGCTCAGTAGCTAATGAGCAATGATTATTAAAATGGAAAGCTGCCAACTGTTTGGTTGGGAAGAGCTTTTCTATGCTCTTCCCCACCATAACCCTAACATGAGGATCTACTTTGAGCCAGTTGCCTTGGATGTGGTTATTGATTACTGCACCAAGTGCAAAATTTCCCAGTGATGGTAGTGATGGTTATGGCTCCTAGAGGATTCATTCTTGCTTCACTGGAATTCCACCTCATACGTAGACAAGTCCACAATAAAGCTGCCTGGTTAAGAATGAGCACAGAACATTTATTCAATTGACAACTTGTTTCCTTAGTACTTGGAAAGTCCAGTAGTGAGTTCTTAGCCATTGAGTATCACTATGAACTGAGATGGAATGGGAGGTATTCCTAGTATTCTACCACTGTCTTCACACACACACACACACACACACACACACACACACACACACACCCCTCCTAACCACACACTTAGCTTTCTTCTCATCTTCCTTGGGGTCTCATCCCCGTCATTTCCCACCAATCAGCCCCTCAGAGGAATGACAGCGCATTGAGCCCTGATTGCAGTCAGACTCTCCAGCATGAGGTCAGAGACTGTTTTGTTTTTATCCTTATATTCTCCAAGACCTAATAGACCAGCCTGGCAATCAATCAATCAACACATATTTATGAAGCAGGCAGTGAAGTATTGAGGTGAATAGAGCCCTGGGCCTGGAGTCAGAAAGACCTGGGTTCAAATGTGGCCTCAGACCTGTACCATGTGAGTCACTTAACCCTTTTGCCTTACTTTCCTCATCTATAAAATGAACTGGTGAAGGGAATGGCAAGTCACTGCGGTGGTATCTCTACCAAGAAAACTCCAAATCGGGTCACAAAGAATGGGCATGACTAACAAGTGACTGAACAGCATTTTTAAGAATTACTATGTTCCAGTGGTTGCACTAACTCTTCAAGCTACAAGTGCAAAGAATGAAACAATTTCAACTTCCAGTGAGTTTGCATTCTAATGGGGGAGACAGCAAATACGTATTCTGTAGGTATTAGTGGGTGTATGCCATAAATAGAAAGATTATATATACATAGATACACATACATAGAGAGGAAGAGAGACAGAGACAGAGAGAGAGACAGAGAGGAGAGACACTGAGAGACAGAGAGAGAGGGGAGAGAAAGAAAAGACAGATAGATGGATAGAGACAGAGAGGAACACAATGTAGTTAAATATAAGGCAGGGTGGTGGTAGAGTCAAGTGAAATTTCCTGTAGAACTTGATACTTGATCTGTAACTTAAAGAAAGAGAAAGACTCTATGAGACCTAGGTAGGGAGTAAATGAATTTTACTCATGGGGGATGGCCAGTGCAACAGAATAAATGTTTAATAAATGTTTGTAGAATGATTGGCTAGAGATTGGTGGTGAGGACAATAAAACATTATTTTTTTAGTTCCCAGGTAGAAATAGCATCTCCAATGCAAGAGTCTTAGACAGAAAAGGTACTCCAGATACAGATCCAACTATAAATATATATATAGCCTATGTTTTCATATACATATATGTATATATACACATACATTCATACACATAAATATGCACACACATACATATGTACACATGTATATGTCTATAGATATATGAAAATAGATATATAAATATATGAAGAGGGAGGGAGAGAGAGACCCAGGCTAGAAGCAAGATCCAATTGAAAAAGGTCCTACTTTAAGCTCCCTGAAGTTGTCTGACTGTGCCGCAGGCCCAGTCTCCTGCATCAGCTTAAGCAATCATCAAAGGGAAGGATAGAGAACAGTATTTTTAACTTACATATGTGAGTCTAGGAACATGGGCTTTATGCAAATACAGCAAAAATAAAGAAAATAGCAAAAGTCACCCTAATTATGCTTATTTGAAAATCAGATCTAATATTAATATCAAGGCAATAAAGCACATCAGAATGAAAAGAGATGATTACTCTATATGCACTCTTAATGAACAGCTTTTTCCTTCTTGTCTAAGCCAATGAGGGGTGGAGGTGGGGCAATGTTAAAGATTTTTTTTTTATCAATATAAAATGTATTTTATAAAGTTAGAAATCCACAGGCCACCAACCTGTTGGCCTTGGAAAAGCAGCAGCATTAGTGAAAAGGACAGCTAGGCCTTTAATCAAAGAACATTTATTAAGCACCTACAATGTGCACAAACCATAGGAATAATTTAACCCAACTCCCTCATTTGATAGAGATGAGGGCTAGAGAATAGATGTATCTAATATCTAATATCACAATAGGCAATAATAACCATCATAGTAACTAACAATAATCCAGCACTCATAGTGTTTTGCATATAGTCCTTCATTTTGTCCTCTGGACAACTGTGGAAGATAGGTACTATTATTATCCCCATTGGTTAAATGACTTTTCCCAAAGTCACAATATTAGAAGTGACTTCCTGTCTCGGGTTGCATCATTCTACACACTAAGCCAACTCACAGATTCAAAGTCCAAGTGTTAGAATGGAATTTCATAGAATAATAGAAGTAGCCCTGATCCACGCTGGGGTCACCCCATGGAGTATTCATGAGAAGGGGCCTAGCCTCTGGGCCACTTTGCTCTGGCTCCTCCTTATACCTCTTGGATCAGTGACCAGTCCTCTTGGATAGAGGCCCCAGTCACAGTGACCAACCTGAAACTTTTGGCTACATATGGCCCTTTAGTAAGAGACCAGAGTACTAAACTATCCTCACACACATTCCATGGGATCACCCCAATCCAACAGATCAGGGGGCCCCACATTGTCCCCTAGTATACCAGAATCAAAGAATCTTAGTTTTAAATCTAGAAGGAACTTCAGAAGCTATCAAGTCCAACCCTTTCACCTTAAACATGAAGAAATTGGGGCCCAGAGAAATAAAACATTTTGTCCAAGATCACAGTATCAGAGCTTGGCTTCAGACTCCAGACATAGGATCCCTGATGACCATCCCAGTGTCCTTTTGTCCTTTTCACCATACTATAATACCATTGTGTGTGTGTGTGAGTGAGAGAGAGGGAGAAAGAGAGAGAGAGAAAGAGAGAGAGAGAGAGAGAGAGAGAGAGAGAGAGAGGAGAGAGAGACAGACAGACAGACAGAGACAGACAGAGAGACTCTGTGTTTTACCATACTGTGTTTCCTCTTTAAATGAAACAAACCATGCTACCTATTCTCAGAAGTTCACAATCTAGTCCAAGTACTGAGACTTAGAATAAATGACTCCAATAGAACATAGAAATTATTAAGTGCCAAGGAGAAGTCAAACTGATGGCCCTCAGATTGAAGATGGGAGAGGTCCTTGCCCACAGGGGCTTTGGGAAGGCTTAATGGTGGAAGTGAGGACAGACCTAGGCCCTGAAGATGGGAAGGATTTCCATATGAATAGAGGAGGGAGGGCACAAGAAAGGTAGGGGAGCTCCTAGAAATCCAATCTAGCTGGAAAGTAAAAAGCTCAAAGTCATTCTTAAAACAACATTGCTATTACTTCTTATGAAAATGCTTATTTTGTTCCATGAATTGAAAATAAAATAAATTGAGGAAAACACACAAGTAAAAAACACTAAGAATGTGAAGCGAGATAAGACAGGTAGCTTTCTAAAGACCTTGAATGCCAGATTGAGACATTTATATTTTATTCTCTGGGTGATGAGGAGCTATGTGGGGTTATGTGGTCAGACCTACATAACTGGAATTTTTTTTGGCAGTTAGGCAAAGGATGGATTGTAGAGAGGCAGGTAGGGTAGGCAATCAATGTTTATTAAGTGTTTACTTCATGCTCGTTACTGTGTTAAGCACTGGGTTTATGAATGTGAGCAAGATTAGGCAACTAAAAAGACAGTCCTTGCCTTTCTGGAACTTCATTCTGATAGGAAAGACAACTCATTAAAAGATGGGGGCTCTAGAAGGCATTTGGGGGATGATGTCAAAGATTAGGGAGTCAGAAGTAAAGCCAGGAGGTGAAAGAGAGAAGAAAGAATGGATATAGGGACAGCAATAAGGAGGCTATTAGCAGTTTGGAGGAGAGATGATGAGAATGGTGGTGGCACAAGGATAGGAGTGGAGGGAATGGAAGCAGGAAATGTGGTGATAGCATGAAGAGAACCTGCCAACCAGTTGTATTTGGGATGAAGGAAAAAGAAGAGTCACAGATGATCCCCAAGTTTCAAGTCTGAATAACTGTAAGAATGGTGGTACCAGAAATAGGGAAGTTGGTGGGAAGGAAAGGATCAATTGAGAAAAGATGAATTTCTGTTTGAACAAGATGGCTTCAAAGTGTTTCTAAGGTATCTGAATGAAGATCCTAGGATTATAAGCAGGATTTGAATCCAAGTCTTCTGGCTTCAGATTCAGTTTCCTTTCACCTAGAGATGTCCAGCAAGATCTCAGAACTTTAAAAGTCAGAGAACTTTGACTCTATTCCCATCTTTTCAGTGTGTGGCTATAGAGAAATCATTACCCCATTCTGAGGCATACTTTCCTATTCTATGAAATGAGAATAACAATACTGGCATTATCTGCCACCCAAGGCTATTGTGAGAAAAGAGATTTGTTTAATACTATGGAGAAACAAGCCATTGCTCTTCTGAATCTCCATCTTGATCATATGATCTTTTGGGATCCTAGGCAACAGCAGCTGCAGAATTACTCAGTTTCCTTGAGATCAGGAGCATTTCTTTAGGAGGTGACCTGGCAGAAAAAGATCAAATGCTTGGTCCTTGATGCTGAGAGTCAGTGAAAGGTCAACCAGAAGGGAGCTGTGTTTATACCAACATAAAAATAACTTGAGAAGAAGTAATGATTCCCAGAATCACAGCACCAGGAGGTCTCTTTGAGATCACTGTGTGATCCTGGGTCAGTCACTTTTATTTTTATTCTTAGCTTTGGTGTTTTATCTACAGAATTGTGTAGTTGGGCTAAGGACCTCTATGGTCCCATCTGGCTCAAAATGCTATTATCTTATTCCTAATCTAGTTCCTCTCCATAATATTTAATGAAAGGAAAATGAAAGCCAAAAAAGGGAAATGACTTTTTTCAGTTATACAGTGATTCAATGACATAACTAAAACAAGACATTGATGCCTTGACTCCCAGTATAAAAGCAATAGGAGAAATAGGATAGCAATACAGAAAAGAGCTTAGAGGTC
Organism: Petaurus breviceps papuanus; assembly: GCF_028583685.1. Classification (NCBI taxonomy): domain Eukaryota; kingdom Metazoa; phylum Chordata; class Mammalia; order Diprotodontia; family Petauridae; genus Petaurus; species Petaurus breviceps. Next base: position 36,150,088 of record NW_027185771.1, read on the forward strand.
ACCTAATACAACTGTCTTCTTATTATATAATGAAACTGAGGCTCCCAAAAAGAAGTGACTTGCTAGGATCACAAAATGATCAAGGGCCAGGTCAAGACTCAGATCCATGGTGTCTGATTTCAAATCATGTCAATACAATTCAGTTCAATTCAACTAAGCAGACATTTAAGGTTCTAGGATTTATTAAGGGTCCAAAATGTTAGTGGACATCAGGACAAATAGGAAAAAAATTCCTGCCTTCAAGGAGTTTCTATTACATTTTTACATCAGTTTCATACTTCTTTCAATCTGGTTACATCATACAGATGTAAGGAGGATTGATCAGACAGAGAGGCAAACATACCTAATCATGGCTCAGGCTAGACAATTTTTTTTCTATGGTTTTGAATGCAGACATATACCCAGAGGCTTTCTTTTGAGGAGCTGATTACCTCACAGACTTATATGGTTATTCTAAGTGTACCCTATTACCATCACTACCACTGGTATTTGCTTCTCTATTATGAAAGCAAATCAAATGCTTAATGTAGAAAGGATTAACTACTAAGATGTAGAGAAGGAAAGAGGTGAAGGAATAAGTGAGGGAAAGTGTCCACAACTTAAAAGATCTACATTCAAATTCCAACTCTGTTGATTACTAGTTCATAAGATCATGAAATTGTAGAGTTGGAAGGTACCTTCAGAGGCCATCATATCCTGCTCAAACTTAAAATGAGTCTCCTCTACAATGCATTCAACATTCAATCTTTGCTTGAAGAACTGTGGTGAGGAAAAATCCACTACCTCCTGAGGCAGCCCGTTTCACTTTGGAATGGCTCTAATTATCAGGAAAGGTGTGTGACCTTGATGAAGCCACTTAACTTCTGTAGCCTAATTTCATCTTGCTGAATTCCAATTTCGACCAATTTCATCCAATTATTTATCAGACACAGATATTGTGCTAGGAACTAGGATACAAAGACAAAAAAGATAGCACCTACTTTTAATGAGCATCTATTCTATATTCTATTGAGTTGAGAATTAATATGTAAGTGGAAAATGGAAAATTAAATATAAAATATGTATAAAGTCACTTTAAATGGAGGGAACTATGAGCTGCGAAAAATAGAAATAGACTTTCCACAAAAGGGGTACATGAGCTTATGAGCTTCTTATTTGATCAACAAAGAATATCCTTCAGATTGTTTGCAGAGGTCCATAAATTTCATCAGTTGTCTGAGGTAACCTATTCTGAAGGTTCATTTCCATTAGACTAAGGAGGCTGGTCCAGGGACGGGTGTCCCCTAAATTAGAGTTATTGTGTTTGTCATTTATAAATAAGACTAAGAATGAGCTAAGACTTCTACTAGGTAGGATTCTCCATTGGTTAACTCTCTTCCATGCTCTTTCTCCTGCAGAAATTTTCTTTCCCCTCTTAGATGGATAGATAGATAGATGGATGGATGGATGGATGGTTGGATGGATGGATGGATAGATAGATAGATAGATAGATAGATAGATAGATAGATAGATAGATAGATAGATAGATAGATAGATGATAGAGGTATAGCTAGAGATTATATAGATATAGAGAGATGTATGTATGGATGGATGGATGGCTAGATGGAAGGATGGATAGAAAAGTAGATGGATAGGTAGATAGATAGATGATAGATAGATAGATAGATAGATAGATAGATAGATAGATAGATAGATAGATAGATAGAAGTGTAGATAGAGATTATATAGAGAGATGGATGGATGGATGGTGGATGGATGGATGGATGATAAAACATTTATTAAGCATATACCATGTATCAAGCACTATGCTAAGTCCTGGACATACAATTATAAGCAAGTAATATAGCTTCTGCTCTTCTGGGAATTGTGAGAACTAAACTAACTCCATCTTATAACACTGACTCCATTTGAAACTTGGGTTTCATTTTCCTTTCCATTGTGGGAATTGAGGAAGATCTGGTAAAGTCCTGAAACACATTCTCTCCCACCCATTCAGAAAATCCTTAATTTTTCATGTAATAATGAATCACATTATGTAAACCTACATCCTGGTTCATTTCATATTTTTTTCTTCCATGTAACATATAAAAATCTTTGCAAAACCTTTATTCAGGGTCCAGTGGCAACTAAGGGACCTGGTCCAAATTTGTTGTGCAACCATATACCTTACCAAGAAATTGATATGCCTGGGAGCTCAAGCCTTTGTTTCCTCAGTTAACTCACTCACCATACCCTCAAGGAGTTTACATTTTAATGGTAGAGCTGTAGCAGAAAGCACCCTAGCATACCCAGTGTGGCTTCCAACACAGGTTCTTAGATCTGCTTTTCTAAAGGAAAGCAACTCAAAATGGGTTAACAATCTTGTTTAATCAACCATATGTCATTTACCTAGTTCAGGGGAAAAAGATCAGCACCCTGAACTTCAGAGAATACAAACAAAATACAAAAAAAGTTACAAGAAATTATAAGAAGACAGAGAAACAGATCAACAGACAGACTTCCAACTGTCTGACCATTACATCCATAACTAGTCAGTTACCAGAGAGGGAAGCACCAAAATCTGGGTTTTCAAAGCCAGGGAGCTCAATGGCTGCCCACAGTCTTGCCTGGTCAAATCACACAACACTTCTCAAAGTGAGCCCCAAAACAAACCTCACATCAGGGTATATGTATGTATATATATATACATATATATATATATATATATGTGTGTGTGTGTGTGTGTGTGTGTATACCTTCTCCTGGATCAGAGAATGTCACTGCCCTCTAAACCCACTGCCCAATCAAAAAGCAACCAGGTGTGGGCATTCCTGAAAACAAGCCTCCCTCCACAGGCTTTATGTGACCACATTCAGCCTATTAGGGGGCAGAGTATATTTTCAAATCAAAGAAGGTTCTCAAAGTCACTTAACTCTATCAAAGGGCCTATGGGCAGACAAGATCTTAAATTCCCAATCCCATAAAAAGAGGACAATATGAAGAGTTGGAAAAGCCAGAAAGAGAAGAGAAGGGTATCCAAGTAGGGGCAAGACTTCTTGAAGCAAGGGGGAGAAAAATTCAGTCAAGCCATGAGTAAAGCTGAACTTTGCTAGAGGCTTTCCTGATAATAATGACAAAGACAGGTCATCACCAATCAGGAGACCAGGACCTCAAGGAATCTCCAATGTAAGAAGATAAGGAGGTGAAGAGAATATACAGTCAAGAGGACAGTGATGGGGAAAGGCCACTTTACTAGACAGCAACACTAACAGCCATTTATATGGCTTTTTAGAGTCAGCAAAGCATATTATATTTATTGTCTCAGTTGGGTCTCACAACAACCCTGTAGGATAGATATTTGTATTATCCCCAATTTATAAATGAGAAAATTGAGGATCAGAAAATTACTTGCCCAGTCTCATGGAAATAATTAACATTTAAGGAAGGTTTCAAACCCAGATCTTCTTTGCTTTTTTGTTTGTTTGTTTTTTGGTAAGGCAATTTAGGTTAAGTGACTTGCCCAAGATCACACAGTTAGTAGGTGTGTCAAGTATGTGAGGCTGCATTTGAACTCAGGTTCTCCTGACTCCAGGGCCAGTGCTCTATTCACTACACCACCTAGCTGCTCTCAAACCCAGATATTCTTGATGACAAGTCAAATGTTCTATCAACTATAATGGAATATCTCTCATTGCTGTGCATTAGCTATTTGTTTTTGTTGTTCAGTCATTTCAGTTTTATTGGACTCTTCATGGTCCAATTTGGGATTTTCTTTGCAAAGATGCTGAAGTGGTTTGCCATTTCCTTCTCCAGCTCATTTTACAAATGAGGAAACTGAGGCAAACAAGATTAAGTGACTTGCCCAGGGTCACACAGCTAGTAAGTGTCTGAGGCCAGATTTGAACTCAGGAAGATGAGTCTGACTGACTCCAGGTCTGGGGCTCCATCCACTGTGTCATCTAGCTGCCCCAGCAGCTATTTAGAAGTATCCAAAGTCTTGTCACTTAACACCATGAAAGTATTGCTTGTTCATTAGTTCATCAACCATATGAAGCTATTCTAACTCATTCCTCATTGTAATAGGAAGCCGAATCATTCCTCCAGGTCTGGTCCATAGGCTTCTAAATCATTCTTTGTTCATTCTCATGCTTCTTTCTCAGTTCTAAGTCAAAACTCTCTCTTGCAGCCACCCACATTCTACATGGGAAATCATACTTTGTCCAAAATTCCTTTCAGTATGTCTTCAGCTAGCTTCTCTTGTCCAGTTTTCTCCTATCTTCACCAATGTCCATGTTGTGATTCATTGTGCCCATCTCCTGATCTGATCCATTTTCTTCTGTAGAGCTGCCTTGCATATACTACAGAACTTTGGAATTGATTGTGTGACATGGGAGACACTGGCACAGGACCGCCCAGCATGGTGTGCCCCCATCAGAGAAGGTGCTGTGCTCTTTGAGAAAAGCAGAATTGAAACAGCTCAAAGGAAACATAGAATGCACAAATTTAGAGAATCCACCACAAATGTTCACATGAACCATTTGTGCCCAACCTGTGGTAAAACGTTCCAAGCTCATATTGGTCAGTCAGACATACTGAAACTTGAATCTAGCATGGTAACGTCATTTTGATTCTCTTCGAGAATGAATGACATCAACCAACTAATGTTGTTTGTTGAATCAAAATTGGATTGCTTCTTCACAGCAAAGTCCTTTGTGCTTCCCCTGCCCCCCTTTTTTAAAGGTTCCTCTAATTTTTTTCACTCTTAATTCCCTCCTTCAAGAGTTATACTTCTGAGCTTTCCACTCTCCTATCAAGATCATTACGATCCCTTAGAATGGCATATTCCTCAGCCTTGATAAAGCTTCAGTATTTTTTTTTAAGTTTAATTGTTAGTATGATCACTCTGGTCCCAAACAGATGGGTTTATGAGCAACATAGATGTGACTTTCAGTCAAGCAAAGTTTTCATTACACAAGTCTGGGTGTGCATTATTGATTCATTCTGATTTGGACTTGTTAAAACGATAATTTTCTTATTTACATTTTATGTAGCCTCTCATTGGGTATTATTACAGAATTCAGGGGCTACCACCTTTTTTTGAGAATGTTGTTGTTCATGCTTCAGTCTGGAAGAGGACCAATGGCATCAGGAAGGTGATGTTTTGACTTACAAGTGAATTTGATTTAAGTGAGACAGAGCTGTTCATCAACCTGATTCTCTCCTCCAGTGTCATCAGAGTCCAGTGGCAAGACACAGAATGAGTACTAATTCTTAATAAAAAATGTTTTTAAAAGATGAATTCCTAGGCAGTGTGGCTTAGTGATAGGATACTGAACATGGAGTTAGGATGAACTAGGTCAAGTACCTCATATGTCATTTACTAGCTATTTAACCCTAAGCAAATAACTTAATCTTTCAGCCTCAGTTTTCTAATCTGTAAAATGAAGATTGTAATACCTATATCACCTGTTTTGCAGGGTTTTTGTAGGAATCAAATAAGATAATGTATGACAAATACTTCACAAACATTTTAAAAAACATACAAATGTTAACTATTATTAGTTGTATTATTAGCATTCGTTGATTGGGAAAATATTATGATGAGAAACTACTGTGAAGTTAACAATGTTTTTAAATGAATGAGTTTTATTCATCACAATAAGAGCCACATGAATTCAAAAATATTTATGGCTATTATGAGACATAATTATTCAGCCTACAGAAGATACATTTGCTTATTTATAGTACTGAAGAATTTAATCAGGTGGCTGGCACACATGAATTCTCTGTCCTCTCATAATAGCTTCTCTGTCTCCCAGGGGTCTGCTGGGTATAGACTGGGTATCATTGGTAGATTGGAAAGAATGAGGCCCTCAGAGACAAAAGGCTCAGGTTCAAGTCCTCTCTCTGTTGCTTTACAAACTTGGTAATCCTAGCTAAGTGAGTGAATTTCACCTTTCTGAGTCTGTGTGTCCCCCTGAAAAATTGGGGTCATGATATTTACTTTATTTTCCTCACAGGGCTTTAATGAGGAAAGCATTGGGTAAAATGTAGGACTGACTAACTGGAAACTATTTTTATCTTTCTCTCTTTTATTCTATTTTCTCAACCATCCTGAGCATTTCAATTTCAGCTCTGAAATAGCTGGGTTAAAAAAAAAATCCATTCGTCTGTGGGTCAGAAGCTTTGGAAAAGTGAAAAAAAAACTCCAGTTTTAGAATAAAGAGAAATAATTTCTAGTCACCAACATATTGTGTTGCACAATACAAGTTATTTTGCATTATACTGATCCATGCGCTTGTTGTATCTATGTTATAATCAATGCCCTCCATCAATGCCTTGAGGGCAAGACAATCTATCACCAGTACCTAACCTACTGCCTTCTACAGTCTGAGACAGGACCTGAGACATCATCTGCTAAAAAGAACTCCAGATGAGGAGATGCTCCCCACCAATAAATACATGTAATGACACACTCTCCAATGAATAGTCTTAGGGAGCTGTCCAAACTGTTATTGGTTAGAATTCTTTCCCACTTGGGGCCTTAGCTTTCTTCTGGGAGTTTTGTGAAAAGATCACTGGACCTGTACACCACTGAACCACAAAACCATTTGTTTCCTCATCTGTAGAATAAAGATGAGTTAGATGGCCTCTGGGCTCTCCACCAGCTCTAAATCCATCATTAGATGATCTTGGAGGTTGCCTCCCAAAAGAATTCTGTGATTCTAATCTTGCCCTAGGAGGTCAAAAATATCAGGAAATTCATGGTTCAGTAGCTCTGGGATCTACATTCATTGACAAATCCAAGACCCAGAGTCCCAGAGAGTTTCAGAGGAGGAATGTGAATGTAAGTTCTGCTGATCCCAAGTCTTGCACCCTATGCAATATGCACTGTTGCCTTTCAATAACACAGGGCTTTAAATCCTTCATTCTCAGGCTCAGTTTCCTCATCTGTAAAATGGGGATAATTGCAGCATCTACCACAAAGGACTGTTATCAGGATCAAATGAGGTGATTTGCATAACATTTTGCAAACCTTAAAGCAATATGTAACAGGCATTCTATTATCATTGTTATTTTATTATTATTATCACTAAGGATAGGAGCAATAGGCTGCCCCCTCACAATTTCAGTAATAGAAGTAAGTCTGTTTCCTGAGCAATAAAAGAATTGATTATGACATTCCACAGGCCCCTAAGTGATGGTGACAGCCCTGTCAGCCCTCCTACTGGCCTTCTCTTTCAGGCTGACTAGGATTGTCATATTACCAGGGTCTCTGTGATGCCTATGAAGAAAGTACCCATATCCCTGTAGCTTCCAAGCCAATTCCTTCTTTAAGCAAAATGCCCATGCACAGAGTGACCCATGCCTGCCAAGTACTTGCTCCTCCCCTCTGCCTTTTAGAACTGTTGACTTCCTTTGCACCTCAGGGTGAACTTCCTGATCCCCAGACCCACTTTTGAAAGGGTTCTGTCCTTCCCTTTCACATTCCTAGAGGATTTTGTCTGGATCTCTCTTGTATTTTACAGTTTATGTGCGTGTAGAATTCCCCTACTGGAATATAAAACCCTAGAGGAGGGGTGTCACTAGTCTACTCTCCTCTCCCTTTAAGTCAATAGTGGCAAGGTCAGATGGATCCATTAGAAGTTTGGGTCTTACACTCACAGGAAGCTTCAGGCAAGCCACCCAAGTGATGCTGACAGCTCCACAGTCGGGTCAATTACGCCCATCCCTTCCAGTGTCTTTACAGAGAGTGACCTTTCTTAAGTCATGAAGCAACATCTTCAGGGACATTGCTTCATAGGAGCTCCAAGCTGGGATGGATCTCAGAGGGAGAACAAGCATTCCTCTATACCCTACAGTCTATAGCATCACCAGCCTCTGCTTACAGACTTCTTCTCATCATGGGGAGCCTCCTAGCTAGGAAGCACTTTGGAATAGAGTAGAGAGAGGACAGGAGGCAAAAATACCCGAGTTCAAATCTTGTCTCAGACACATACTATCTGTGGGCCTTTCTCATTTAGTCTCTCTCAGCCTCCGTTTGCTCATCTGTGAAATGGGGGTAATAATAGCACATACCTCCCAGGGTTGTTGTGAGTATAAAATGTGATAATACTGTAAAACACTTAGTACACTTCCTGTCATGTAGTAAGCATTATATAAATATCAGCTATCATCATCATCATTATTAAATGAAATAACGTATGCACTTTGCAAACCTTAAAGACTATATGCAGCTAGCTATTGTTTTCTCAGGTCCATTGTTAGACAGTCAACAACCATTATTTAAGCTCATATTATATGCTAGGTACTTCATTAAGTAATGGGGATAAATGAAAAGCAAAATATAGTCCCTTCTCTCAAGGAGCTCACTGTCAATTTGGGGAGAAAGAAGGAAAATCAGTCTGTATAAACAAGATGCAGGCAGAATAAATGAAGTAAATCCCAGTATGAAGGTGTTAAGATTAAGGGGGACTAGGAAATGCTTCTTATAGAAGATTAGACTTTAGATAAGCCTTGAAGAGAGCCACAGAGGCCAGGGGAGAGAGATGAGAAAGGAGAGAATTTCAGGCATGGTTTCAGTCAACAAAAATTCAGAGTGAAGAGATGGAGTGTCCTGTGGAGGGTCAGTCCTTGGTTTGTGGGATCTGTGAAGGGGGGTTAGATAGAAGAAGACTGGAAAGGTAGGAGGGGGCCAGGTTAAAAAAGGCTTCAAAGACCAGAGGACTTTACATTTTGACCTGGAGGCAATAGGGAAAGCTCTCCAATTCTACTGCTTGATAACTCAATTTTTAGGAAGATTTTTCTTTTTTTTTTTGTAGTTTTCATCTATTGCTCTTGCTTTCTAGGGCCAAGATGAGGAATTTTAATTCTTCTGCATAAATCTTTTTAAAAAGATGTAACTATCATATCTTCACCTTAGACTTTTCTTCTTCTTTTTCAGGCAAATCATCCCACTCAGTTCCTTCAGTCTAGTCACCTATGTATACAATTACTCACTACCTTGCTCTCCCTTTTTTTTTTAAAACACAAACCACTATGTCAATTTATTTGTTCAGATGTACTGTTGTACTCCAGATTGGGTCTAAACAGGGCAGAAAACAGGAAGAGGTCACTCCCTACATCTGGATTAGCTTAGAATCTTCCAAGAAAGGGAATAAACAGTGCCTTTTTTGCTTTGATCTTTCTCACCACAGCACCCATAAAGTTCCAGAGAACAAACATGACCATAACCTTCCAACATTCAGCCAGGAGGCGACTATCCCCTGAGAACTCATAGCTCATTCTCCTGGAGGATGCTTCCAGGCTAGAAGCCTGATCCAATGGCTCAGGATATAACTTGTAGATTCATCATACATAGTCTGCTAGAAGTACAAAGAATTTAGAGGTCATCAGGTGTGACTCCCTTAGTTTACACTGTTTCCAAAGGGAAAAGGGGCTAGATTAAGGTCATATGAATGGTAGGTATTGAGGTCAGAATTTCAACATAGGTCTTGCATCTAGTACTCATTTTGTTTTCTTAAGGTAATCAGGGTTAAGTGGCTTGCCCAGGGTCACACAGCTATCTAAGGTCAGATTTGAACTCAGGTCCTCTTGACTTCAGAGCCAGTACTCTATCCATTATGCCACCTAGCTGCCCCTTAATATCTAGTACTCATGCCATGCATCAGGCTTTTTTAGCATCCTTGATGCTTTGGCTTTCTGGTTCACCTTCCTTTGGCAGTCTGGTGAAGTCTATAGAGCCCTCCTCAGAATAAAGCCTTTAAACGCATAGACTAAAATACATCAGATTGCCAAGGAAACAAATTATATTGAAATATAGCTTTACTTTTCCCTCCAATCCAAGTTAACCAACACCCTGAAGTTTATCTGTGAAGGAGGTGAGTCTGTGCACCCAAGGTGAGAATTTTTTTTTTCTGGTAAGGCAGGGATTTCACTAACACCCACATTGGGCCCAAGTAGGAGAGAATTCATCTCAATCTGAAAGAAGGAAAAATATTCAAATAAGAGAGGAGACGGTATAGGTGAAACAATGCAAACCCAGCCCAGGAGGGCTCTAGGACAAGGAAGAATCTCTGAGCAGAGGCCCGGCCCCTGGTTCCTGCTACAGCTCATTCAGTAGGATACAGATGTACACTCAGGGACTGCCATTTGGAATGTTTCTGGGACCTATGGGCTAGGAAGCTGCTTTCCCCCCTGCTGTTTGATGACCATGGTTATTGGATGAATAATGCTGTCAGGGCTCTTGTCTGTCTTTCCTCCTGAGAATGCCTTCTGAAGGAGCATTGGAGCCTTTCACAAGACCTCCTGCTGTGATCCTTTGCAGAAAGCAAAGCTGAACAACTGAAAAACATCTATTCCCCTTACCCACTCTCTCCACGCCAGCCCCAAGCTTTCTGCATCTAAAGAAGGGCCTCTCCACCAAGGAATCTCCCCAGCTTTGGGGTATGAGGGGCTCTGAACAAACATGGGGCTTTCCCTTTAAGTCAGCAACTTCCCAACCACAAACATGTATGTTTTTTCTCCTAAAGCTCTGGAAACTGTACTGGGCCCTGGGGAAGGTAGAAAGTGGAAACCCTGATACCTAGAGATTAGAACTCGCCTCTTCCCGAGGTACAATGTGCTGTTTGTAACAATTATACTAATACACCTGTACTCCCATTGTCAGTGCAGTGGGCCACGTGGGGGCTCATTAGTATTGTATTAGGACTGCATGGGGAAACAGATAATGGCCCATAATGAAAAATGCCAAATTTTCTATATAATAAAAATGAACTTGATTAATGAAAATCACTTTCAGGGAAAGAGTTACAGCGTTGTTAGAAATAAAAAATGATGTATTAATCCGACACTCTTACAGATGGTCCCAACCTCCTGACAACTGCTATTCATTTGAGATGCTATTAGCATGCATAATTATGCTAATTAAGTTGTAATTAAGCACCAATTCTTCAGAGGGCTTTTTTTGTCTATCATTTAATACAACTCAGTTGCAAAGAGTGCTTAAAGCTTTGTACAGTGTTTCATTCAAAAGGAGTCCCCGAATTTCTTAGCAAAGATTTTGCAGCTGAACGGTGGCCTGGGCTCTAATCCTTGTTTTGGTTAAAGGGAAGTCGGTAAATACCAGCGGGGTCTGCCAGTTGTTGATAAAATAATGAATGCTTTCTGCTGAAATCAACAGAGTTCAAACGGGGGCAATTACAGTAAGGAGAAAGTGTATAATTATCAATAGAGTGAATGCCATTGGCCTGTTACATGCTTCCCTTTATTCCTGGGATTTTAAAAAAAGGACTTTCTTCAGAAACCTATTCAGGAAGACACAATTAGGAAGCTGGCATTAAAGACATTTCATTAAAATTAAGATAAATCACTGAGCTGAGAATCTCTTATGATGCTTCAGAGTTCGAGGCTATTTGTTAAGACTTTCATAGAACATACACCACCAGAGCTGTCAGGGCCCTAAGAATATCAGAGCTGGGAACAGAGAATTTCAGAGCCAGAAGGGCTCTTAGATTATACAGTAAGGAATATCATAGGCAATTTGGTCCCCTTTCCCCATTTTATTTTACAGTGGAGGAAACTGAGGTCCATAGAAAAGAAATGACTAGGTCTCTCAGAAACTTAATGGCAGATACAAGATTAGATTCCAGGTTTGTTGGAATCCCAGTTTGTGTTCATTCACTATGACAGGTTAAGACCCATTTCCAAGATATATTAAGATTAATTAAGAGACAGAGAGACAGAGACAGAGAGAGAGGAGAGGACCAGTCCTATATACACTAAATAACAGCAACAGCAATAATAAGCTAGTACTTTAAGGGTTACAAAGAACTTTACATATGTTCATATGTATTCATGGTTTTATTTTTTATGGTAACTGAAAACAAAGTAGATGCCCAGTTATTAGGGAATGGCTGAAGAAATTGTAGTATATGCCAGCAATGTAATGTTACTGTTTGATAAGAAATAATGAATACAAATAATTCAGAGAAGCATGAGACAATAATGCAGTGATGCGTTCATCACCAAATTTCTTCTTCTTTGCCTTCATTATAGGCCTGCTGATGAGGGTCACCTTCCCCCTCCCCACCTGACTCAATAAACATAAGTCGCTCCCTATTATCTCAAGAATAAAAAAATAAATAGAACATGTTATATAAATAAATTAAATACCAATTTTATAGAAATAAAATATAAAGTTCTATGACATATAGAACTTTTCAGAGTCTATCCCCCTCCCACCTCACTAGTCTTCTTTCCCATTTCTCCCTCCTATACACTCTAAGATGAAGCTCCACTCCACTTTACTACTCCATGTCCCACCTCCCACGTTTGTCTCCCAGGCTTGGAATGCTCTCTTCCCTCACCTTTGCCTTCTAGTTTCCTTTACTTCTTTCAAGATGCAACTATTACCACAACATCTTCTCTAGGAGACCTCTTCTAAACCCCCAGAGTGCTAGTGCCTTCCTCTCTGAGATTAACTTTACATACAAACTCTATAATATCTAGTTGTTTACATGTTGTATCCTACTAAAAGTGTGAACTCCTTGAGAGCAAGGATTTTGTTTTCCAGTTAGATGGATAGATAGATAAAGAGTTAGATAGGCAGATTTAGTTACATATACATATATGTATATACAAACACATATATAGGCAGATAAAGATACATGTATATAGGCAGATATAGATAGATACATACACATATACATATGTATGCTGATAAAGATATACATATATATATATATAGGCAGATAAAATAGATTGATAGATAAATAGATACATGGATAGATACAGGGATACATAGATAGGCAGACAGAGAGATAGATAAAGCTTTTATTAAGTGCTTGCTATGTGTCATTCTCTGAAAGCAAGGGATTGGAATTCAAGCAAGCAAGTTAGTCCCTTCAAGAAGCATTCTAATGACATTCTAATGAGGAAAGCAAAAACATAAAACAGAGTTGAAGGCATGTGTATTTGGGGAAGGGAAGTGTGCATGGAATGACGATGTCTTAGTGTTCAAGAAGTGGAATAAAGGCCTGGTTACAACAAGGTCAACTTCACCTATAGGAGCCTAGCTTTCCAGGAATAGAATCCAGGTTCTGGTGGGGCTAAATGGGAATAATAGCCAGACTATAAGAAGTATGATGAAGAGATGACTGATGGAAAGAACAAAAACTTGAACTAGGGCAATGGGAAATTTCAGTGAAAAATCTTCCTAAAGCATGTCCCTGAAAAAGAAAAAAAATACATATGTATGCACTTTTCTCCTTTAATTGAAGTGGTTGAGGATAATGGGTATGGGACATTGTATAGGTGATACATTTAGCTTTAGTGAATTGCTTTCTCCCCCACACCCACCTCTTCTTCTCTTTCCTATTTTGCTTTATAATTTTTTTAAACAAGGGAATAGCCTTTAAGTAGATTAAGCTAAACTAGCTAAAAAGACAATGAATTGACAGTATTTAGAGTGGATGAGGGGAAAATTACTAATTTAGAAAAATAATATTAGAGACAAATGGAGGAAAATATTAAAACAACTTGTAACGTTCAGTGTTAATGGATTAAATAATCCAATAAAATAAAAAAGATTCAAAATTGGTTTAAAAAACCACATTCTTTTGCCTTCAAGAAATATTTTTTAAAGACCTACAAAGAATAAAATGAGCTGCTGGAAAAAAAAACTACTACCTATCAGGTGAATCCAAAAGATGAGGAGTTATAATCATGCTATTTGACAAAGCAGAAACATACACTCACAAAATAAAAATATATTAAACAAGGAAACTATATGATGCTGAAAGGAACCATAGACAAAAATACAATATCAATACTAAATGTATACATTTATACATTTAAAACTATGCAAATAGAATTATCAAGGGGATATTTTATTGGATGTGATAAAATAGTAACAAAATTCATTTGGAAAAACAAAAGATCTATAATACTAATGGAAGTGATGAAAGGGGAGAGATAAAAGGGAATAACTAATCATATTATAAAGCAGCAATCAACAAAATCATCTGGTTTCCATTGGAAAAGACTAGACAAGGGAGAATCAGAAATAATTAAACTTTGATAAAGCAGAAAACACAAATTACTTAGGAAAGAACTCTTTCTTTGATTAAAAACTTCTGGCAAAACTTGAAAGCAATCTGGCAGAAATTAGGCTTAGATCAACACCAACACTGAAACTGAAAAGCTTCTACATAAATATAATATAGCTAGGATGATAAAGGAAGCTGTCAAATCAGGGTAAAATATATGTATAAAATTTCTCTGAAAAGGGGTTGATATATAAACTTTATATAAATAATTATCAGACATATCTATATCATGTGAGTGTGTACAATATATGTATATTAAATATATGTATATATTTTTATATATAATATATGTATAATAAAAAATACATATTTCTATTTATCTGTCTATTACTTAAAACAACAGATAAGTGGTCGAATGATACAAAGAAATAGTTCCCAAAAGAAAAAGTATTAACCATTAAGAGTAATATGAAAGAATGCTTAAAATTACTAATATTAAGAGAAATAGAAAGCAAAACAGGCCTAAGATGTCATCTTAAATCCCGAAAATTGGAAAAGATAACCCCAAAAATGACTAGAGTTAATGTTGGAGTCATTATGGGAGGTTAGGCACATTAGGGTATTGTTAGTGGAGCTGTGAATGAGTAGAACCACTATGGAAAGTAACTTGGAGCTAGACAACTAAAGTGATTAAAATGTTTATACTTTTTGACTCAGATATTCCATTGCCAGATTTATACTTCAAGGAGGCCATTGATAAGAAGAAAGTCCCCAAATATACCAAAATATTCTTAGTAGCACTATCTGTGATATCAAATAATTGGAAATAAAGTAGAAGCCCATTGATTAAGGAATAGCTAAACAAATTGAGTGCATGAATGTAAAGGAATATTACTTTATTATAATAAATGATGACCATGATAAATACAATGAAGCATGGAAATATCTACATAAACTGGTTCAGAATGAAATACATATAGCCAAGAAAACAATATACACAATGTCCCCAACAATGTAAATTTTAACAATGCCCCCCCCAAATGAATGTTGCAAAGTAAGCAACAAGCATGACTCAAAAGAAAGAATAAGAGAAGACTTCACACCATGTTTGCTGAAGTGAGAGGTTCACAAGTATTGTGTATTACGCATATTTTCAGACCTTTTCAGTGTATTGATCAATATCCTATTTTTTCCTTTTTTTCTCTCTTTTGTTAATAACATACTATTTTTATATGATGGTTGATACTGGGGAAAATTATGGTCATATAAAATATACACATAAAATATATTTTTAAAATCTGTATAGAACTTATTTGAGGAAGCAAAAGGATACCTACCCATATTATTGACTCAAGGTCAAGTCAATCTCTTCCTACATGAAGTTAAAGTATGTAGGGGAACATGGTCTAAGGCATAGGAGAAAAAAGCACCAAGACTGATACAAAAGCAAAGGATTAGTGCAGAAAGAACAATGGATTTGGACTCAGAGTACCTAGGTTCAAAGATCTCTAATACTTGAGTGAACTTGGCCCTTGGGCCCTACTATGGCAACCTCTATACTAGATGGCCTACAAAGTCCTCTGTTACTCTAGATCCTATGATCTTATAATTTTCAACAATATCCCCAGGACCAGGATTGTTATTGTTAATAATAAGCATAAAAATAGTAACTTTCACTTTCATAGATAATTACAGAATCAAAGAATTTAAAGGTTGTAAGGTACCTCAGCAGCCAGCATCTATTCCAACCCATCACTGAAAGAAAGTCATACTTTCATGACACACCTAACAAGTGCCCATCATGCCTCTCCTCAATGACCTTCAGGGTGGAGGAGGAACCCACCACTTCTGGAGTCAAATCTTTCTACTTTGGGGGAGCTCTCTTTTTTAGAAAGTTTTTTATCTGTCTAGGCTAAACTTTCCTTTTGTTTTTCTCTTTCCACTATTGGTCCTTATCATTCCCTCTTGGACCAATAAGAAAAAGTCTAATCCCTCCTCCATATAATAGCCCTCAAATACTTGACCGCAGCGATCATATCCAACATCTTCTCTTCCATGGGCTGAATGTGCTAAGTTCCTTTAATAATCCTCATTTGTCACAGACTCAAGTCCCTTCACCATCTTGGTTACTCTTCTCTTGTCACTCTTCAATTTACCAATGTCCTCCTTAAACCTTGGTGCACAAAACTGAACACAGAGCTCCAAATAAAGTCTGAGAAGGGCATATAGTACAATGGGATTTTCACCTCCCTATTCTTAGGAGCCATGCTTCTTCCAATGCGACTTTGGGCTGCGATTTTTTACTACATCACATTGCTAATTCATATTGAGCTTACAGTCCCTCAAAGCCCTTAAATCCCTTTTCAGAAGAGTGGCTATCTAACCAAACCTCCTCTGTCTTTTTTTTTTTATTTAATTGAACATTGATCTCTACTGATACTGAATTTCATCTTCTTAGGTTCAGTAAAACTCTCTAGCCTGTCAAGATCCTTTTTGGATCCTGACTCTTTCATGTATTACAGCAATCCCACCCAGCTATGGGTCATTAGAAAATTTTCTTTTTTTTAATTTTTTAAAATAAATTTGTTTGTTTCCTTTTAGTTTACAGGACTCAATTCCACAATCCCTTGAGTTTCACATTTTGTCCCCCTCCCCCCCCCTCCATGGCGGCATATAGCAAAGTATAGGATCTGTAAATACTTTCACATTATACATTAGTCAGGTTATAAAGACAGATTGTATAAGCTGGAATGAAAAATGGTAAAGAGGACATAAAACCAAATAAGAGAAGGAAAAAGATCAGGTATTTTGCTTCCACCTGGATATAAACTCAGTTCTTTCTAGTTCTTTCTCTGGATGCACATATTTCTCTCCATCATGAGTCTTTTGGGATTGACTTATATCACTGCATTGCTGAGAAGAGTCCAGTCTATCAAAGTTGGTCATCACACATACATTGTGTCTGTAATTGTGTACAAATTTCTCCTGGTTCTGCTCTTCTCACTCAGCATCGGTTTGTATAAGCCTCTCCAGGTGAATATGAAGACCTTCTGCTCCTTGTTTCTTATAGCACAATAGTATTCCATAACATGCATATACCACAACTTGTTCAGCCATTCCCCAATTGATGGGCACCACCATCTGAAAATTTTATTAATCTTTCCCCTATGCTTTTATTCAAAGAAATGATGAAACTAAAACTTCCCAGGTCTCTGGGGGTATTCCAATGGGGACTTTTCCTTCCACTTCTTTCCACTGACACATGAACTGGAAACTACTCTTTGAATCTAGCAATTCCATAAATTCTGAATCCATTTACTTGAGTTATCATCAGATCCATAATTCCCCATCTTCTCAATAAGAACAGTATAAAACACTTTAGCAAAAGCTTTGATCAAATCTAGGTGAACTACATCCCCATCGTCTATTAGTTTAGCAAACTTGTAAAAAAAAAAAGAAGAAGAAGAAATGAGGTTAGTGGAGCATGACCTGTTCTTGATGAGGACATGCTATGTACCAAGTGCTTTCCACACCATTTTATTTTAAATTTTACACTAGGTTTTATTTTACACAAGTGAGGTTGACATTTATAGGCCCAGTCACTCCACTGACTGGCACAGGATTATTGACTTGTACTATTTCTGATCTGGGATGGTTTGCCCCTCTTTAGACATAAGAATGTCTCACACTCCCAAAGGCCACTATATTGGTATCAAACTTAGAGTGTATACCTGGTGTATACCTATATACCTAGTATATACCTATACTAAGTGACCTTAGTCCACAATAGCTTAGTAGTCCTGAATTCAAATGATAGATGAACCTTAATCTTCCCCATAGTTAGGATTACAGCCATGCACTGATGCATCAAGTTTTCTGCACAATTCTGCGATTTAGGCAGTAAAAACATTAATATCTTAATTTTATAAATGAAGAAATAGAATAAATAGAAATAGAATCTCAAGGAAAGGAAGTTCCTTACTCGTGATCATTTTAAATAAATGTTAGAGCCAGCAAACCCAAGTCTTAGACCTCTGAATCCAGTGATCTTTCCACTACTCAGAGATGTTAATTGTACAGAGTATGTTGTGGGACCTCTGAAAAGACCGTCATGATCACTAACATGTCTTTGCTGCTCAACAGTCAATTGTCAATAAGTATTTGCCAGGCACTGTGCTAAGTGCTAAAGATACAAAAAGAGGCAAAAGAGAGCCCTTCTCTCACAATCTGATGGAGGAAATATAAAGAAACAGATATGTATAAAAAAGCTATATTCAAGATGCAAAGGAAATATTTAAGTGAGAGAAGACACTAAAAATAAGAGGGATTGGAAAAGGTTTGCAGTAAAAGATAATATGTTAGTTGGCATGTAAAGGAAGTTAGGGAAGGCAGTTTGTAAAGATGAAGAGGGAGAACATTACAGGCATGGGGGATAATTAGAGAGAATACCCAAAGCTGGGAGATGGAGTGTCTTGCTTGTGGACTAGTCAGGAGGCCAGTCTCACTGGATTAAAGAATATGTGTTGGGGAGTAAGGCATGAGAAGACTGGAAAGGCAGGAGAGGGCTAGTTTATGAAGGTCAAGAGTAAGATTGTTCTTCTTTGCATAGGAAGTCCTCCATATCTCAGTTAGGAGACAGGGCTGTGTAATAGTAATGGAATTTAAAGATCCCCCTGTATTGGCTTGGTTTTTGCATTGAGTGTTAAAACCCAGAGCTTGTGAATCCCACTTGTGGGATGGAATTGTTGATGTGAAAAGAGAGGGCTGAACTGAAAGGAGCTGGTGTCGTGGATTTAGAGAGGCAGAAGAACTTTTGGAAGCAGCATTGTGGAGAGAGAGAGAGAGAGAGAGAGAGAGAGAGAGAGAGAGAGAGAGAGAGAGAGAGAGAGGATTGCTGAGGGCCAGTTCGAGATGCCCAGGACTTTTGAGAGCTGCCACCCAGAGCTGCAAAGGACTGAGGAGAAATGGCTGTGATGCGGGTATTTTGTCTGTTTTGATATTGTTTTGCCATATTCATCCACTGATGAAGGACAGTGCTGTTGTTGCAGAGGTCCTGGAACATTACTATTGGTTCAGAAGCCTTGAAGAAGGATTTTCTCATTGTATGTTTACAGAAATCCTGGAAGAGGGTCTTGCTGATATTTTCAGGGGTTCTAAGACTGTTCTACAGACAGAGAATGAATTAATAAGGACACTGGCAATGTATCTTGTGGCCTTGTTAAGCTTTGTCTCCCCAGGAACAGAGATTGCTGAAAACTTGCCTTGGGTCAAGATGAACAAAAGACCTCTCTTTGGGTATTAAATGCTATGATGATATCTTAACCTTGTTGAAGCTCAGGGTTAGATGGCCTTTGTGCTGTCCACTTCCCCTTTTGAGAAGGTGCTTGGTGATAACTGATGATAATTGTATTTCAGTTGTGATCCAGGGGTGGGAAACTTTTGACTTTTTTGTGCTCTGTGCATTGAATAAAATGGAGAGCTGCTATGCTGGTATTCTGAACCTGGGAAGTTGCCTTTGCTTGGCATTACAGGTTACTAGGAGGGGGTGGAAGTGACCTTGTGCTGGCACTGAAGGAAGTAGTCATTGCCTTATGGCAGCCCCTTGTCATACACCCTCAGGGTATGCCAGCAACAAGAGATGGGAGGCATAAGGCCAGTGGTCAGAGTAAGGTTTAATTAATCTCCTCATATGAGGTTAGAGATTGGGTGGCAATAGGAAGTGATAGATGCTCTGCTGTTGTTTTATATACATACATATATATACACACACACACACACACACACACACACACACTCACACATACATACATACATTACCACTAGCTTTTTATTTCTATGGTTGAAGGCTTTGTTTATTATTTTAAAGCACAAAGAAGGGGAAACATAAAATATTAGATCTGGCTAGATCAATCAACACAATCCCTGATTTTACAGATGAGGATGGCACTTCTCGGGGAGACATGATTTGTTCAAGGTGACATAGGTAATAATACACAGCAAACACAGGACTCAGATCTAGACTTCCTTATTTCTGAATCCAGAGCTCTACTAGATTACATCATCTTGCAAAAGTGTTTCAGTCATTAGTCCTTTTGAATTGTCTTAGGAAGATTCTGAAGATCCCCTGGCAGGATAAGATACCAGACACCGAGGCCCTTTCTTGAACTACTCTACTGCAGAGAGTACAACTCTGATGGGCTGGCCACGTTGTTCAAATGCCAAATGTACGTTTGCCAAAAATACTATTTTCTGGAGAACTCATACAGGGCAAGCACTCACATGCTGCTCAGAAAAGGTGCTACAAGGACACTCTCGAGGTCTCTCTTAAGAACTCTGGAATTGATAGTGTGATGTGGGAGATGCTGGCACAGGACTTCTCAGCATGGCATGCCCACATCAGAGAAGGCGCTGTGCTCATAGAGCACAAGAGAATTGAAGGAGCTCAAAAGAAACATGAGATGCACAAATTTAAAGAATCCACCCCAAATGTTCACAGGGATGATTTGTGCCTGGTCTGTGGTAAAGCATCCATCAGTGGAGAAAAGGGCTGAGAAGGGGATTGGGAAAGCCTGGGTTTCTCCGACATCCCAGGTTTGCCCGCACTGGGACTCTTTACTTTGTGAAGGGCAGACATGAGGTAAAAGAATATATGATTACAGTCAGATTAAGACTTCATCCCAAATAATTAAGGGTGTGATTGTCTAGAAAGGAGACATAACAGTGAATCAGTGTGAATGCTAAGCTGGCTTAGCTCAGATACTTGAACACCCACATGTGGTCTATCCAGAGTTGAAGTGGCAAAGTCACAGCTGCTCCCTGAGAGTAGGGGGAGGGGAATACCACAGCCCCTCCATCAAGCTAGCTTATGTAAATGGCATGCAATTAAGCCTGTTGGGATTCTTTCAAAGAGCAGGGGTGGATCTCAAATTCATCCAGGCCAGGGGCAGGGAACCTGCTGCCCTAAGGACACATGTGGCTTCTAGGTCCTTAAGTGAGGCCTTTTGACTGAATCCAAAGTCAAAGGGGCACACTTAAGGACCTAGAAGGCCACAGGTTCCCCAACCCTGATCTAGCACAGCTGTGTAGCAGGAATTCACTCTGTACAATCTCTGAAAGTCTCCATCCAATCTCTGAAAAAGACAATAAAAAAGCTTATGAGACGATCCCTCTGGAAGACCTCCAGTAATAGAGAACTTTTCTGTTCCCCTGGATCCTTACACTTATGTCCCCAAACCGGACGCAGATGGATATCCTCCTGCTGCCCATTGAGCCAACCAAGCCCCACCCTTTCCCAGAGCAAGAGCAAAATCTTCACATGAGGCTGTTCTGTGACATCATCATGGTACTTTCCACATGTCGAATAGAAATCCATTTCCCTGTCTCCTCCATTCTAAGACTGGTCCTCTGCAGCTGCAGAATGATGGAGAGCTGACCTCAGAACCCCCATCAGCTGTCCATTGCTGGTCTGTACCTGGGGAGCAGTCTGGACCCTATGTGGTATAAATGGATTTCCCTGTTGTAGGTGTTTCTGTCGTTGTCGCCCTCTGTGTCCCTCTCCACTGCTCCACCTCACTCTTCTCCCAGTGTTCAGGTTGCTAACAATATATTATCAAAAATAAAAACACTTAGACAACTCCTAACAAAACACCAACTACATTCTCTCTCTCTCTCTCTCTGTCTCTGTCTCTCTCTCTGTCTCTGTCTCTCTCTGTGTCTCTCTCTCTCTCTGTCTCTGTCTCTCTCTCTGTCTCTGTCTCTCTCTGTGTCTGTCTCTCTCTGTCTCTGTCTCTGTCTCTCTGTCTCTGTCTGTCTCTGTCTCTCTCTCTGTCTCTCTGTCTCTGTCTCTGTCTCTCTCTCTCTCTGTCTGTCTCTCTCTCTCTCAGCACAGATCCTTAGAGAAAGGGACAGAAGACTTCACTCCATGACTTCCTATCTCCTCTTCTAGGCATCCTGGCTACCAGTAAGACAAATTAGGAAAGAAATATGTGCAATCCACAGCAGCTATAATGGAGACAGCTCTGCAAGTCCAAAGTACAGAGTGGTCCCTCCTAGCTACCTTGCAGATTGCTGAGAAAATTAATTGGACACCCCCTCCCCACTTGGAGTCAATCAGCATGGAGTACTTTTAATTCAACTCTGATATTCTGTGCTTCCATGTTCAAGTGCCTACTATGCACTCAGCCAGGTATCACGGGCTCTTAGGGGCAAAAGAAGAAAGAATTCTTCCCTCTTGTGCCTTGCCCTTGGGAAGATCACAGTCTAGTCAGGGAGGTGAGAGATTCATGAGACAATTGGAGACAATAAAAGAGCTTATGAGATAAAGAGATAAATTCTGTGTTTCTAGGACTTAAGTGCTGTAGCTTAGAGGATAGGGAGATCCATGTGGGCTAAACCAGTCTGGGGAGACTTCACAGGAGAGGTGTGCTTTCAGCTAGACCTTGGAGCACAGGATCATAGGATTACAAGCTGAAAGGGACCTAGGAAAATACCTACTCCAAATCCCTCAATTTACAAAGGGGGAAACTGAGGCTTAGAGGTGGAAGTGACTTTCCCAAGGTCACACACACCAAATGAATTTTAGAGATAGGATATAAAGCCAAATTTCAGAATTTTTTCTCTGTTCGTTTTTTATATCATAGTACAAATAGATGCTATTTGGCTAGAGTAAAACATTGACCTAAGGTAGGTCAGGGGAGAATATCAAAAATTCTAGACTCAGGCTATGATTTATTAACTGCTTCTTGACCATTAATCCTGCTATCAAACGTATTCAGAATGAAACTGTTGTGAGGAAGTGAAAAATTTAGCTTTTATCACTATTATTTGTAACCCTGTTCTACCTTAATGCTCCAGTGGGACGATGAGGGGATAGTGGACTCTCCAGTGTGCAAGTGGAGTTATATCTTTTCACACTAGAAAAGTCTTAATCATGGGCACCATGGTAAACTGTATGTCATCAGCAAGCAATTATTAGTCCCAGGAACCATGACAGGAGAAATACAATAAGTGAACACACTCTTGTCTCAAGGAACTTATACTCTAATACAAAAAAACAGTACAGCTAAATAAGAAGACCAGAGGGCCAGCCATTAGAGGAGGAATATATTTGACCACAGCAACTCACAAAAATAATTTACTAAGACATGGAGGGTTTGGATTGGTAGTTCAATGGAATGAGTGCCCACACCAATGGAATCATGCATGCTTCTCTCAAAGAAGTGTTTGAAGCAGCCCTGGGTTATCCTACCTGCTCTTTTTTGTCTTTTTGGAGGGGGTAAAGCAGAGCAATTGGGGTTAAGTGGCTTGCCCAAGGTAACACAGTTAGTATTAAGTGTCTGAGGTCGAATTTGAACTCAGGTCCTCCTGACTCCAAGGCCAGTGCTCTTTTTACTGTGCCACCTAGCTGCCTCTATCCTACCTACTCTTAAATCCCTTGAGGATAGAAATTGTATCTCCTCTAACTTTATTTTAGCCCAGTGCCTAATCAGCAATCACAATATACCTCAACAAGCATTTATTAAGCATTTACTGTATGATAAAGCTGAAGATTCAAAGATAAATATAACAATTCCTATCCTCAAAGAGTTTACATTCTTTGTCAACATGAGACAACATGACCATATGTTACTATATATAATGTGTATGTCCATGTAATGTAACAAAACTCAACAAAAATGGGTGCTTAGATGGATTGAATGAATAGTGTCAGCAAAGATTCTCATGGTGCCTGAGACTGGGGATATGTAATGCCAAAGCAACTGAATAAAATGTGATAAATTTGGTCAGGCTGGTCCAATTCCGGGTTATCTCATCAATGTGCATGCTTCCTCTTCTGCTGGTGGACTTCACATCCTATGTTTTCCTTACTGTGTGTAATCGTTATTCATGTTCTCTGACGCATCTTTTCCCAAAAAGGCTAAAGGCCTTTCTCCAGGACACTTTGGTTTCATCGGTGTAGGTAGTGTTCTTAGACTGCCTGTCTGTTATCTCTTGCCTTCACTACATTACCAGCTCCCATCATAATTTCTTATCCCTCATGCCACTTCTGACCGTCTTGACAGTCTTCCAGAATCCACCCTGTTGCTCATTACTTCCCTTTTGGTCACCCACAGAGCACTTTAATTCTTTGAAAATGATGGTGTTCCAAGATTCTCAAACACAGCAGGGAGTACATTTGTGTTAAAAATGATGTTTTCCTTCATTTTGTGTTGGGTAGCAACTTGAGATCATTGAAATCGCTGTTCATGTTCCCAAATGTAATCCAGCCCACTCTCTTCTTCCTATTCATCCCAGTTATTTAACATCATGTGTAAACAAAAGGCAATCTGTTCAGAATGGGGAGAGAAAAAAATCAATGTTGCTGCCTCAGGCAATGTTCAAGTCCCTGTTCCCTTTTCCCATCCAGCTACTTCCCAATTAAATGAGGGAAAGTGTTCCCTCTTTTCCCTAAGTCCTCCACACAAACCCAAGGCCAAAGCTAGGAAAGAACTCTAGCATTCTTTGCCAGAATGGAAGAATGGGAATGGGAAAAGTGAGACTGAAACAATTCCTTTCTCAGTATACTAGGAAGAGTGAAATCAGGGGCAGAGAGAAGTCTAGTTTGTCCTGCATGGAGAGGAGTAATATGAATTAAGATTCATTAATTCTAAGATCATAGACTTGCTGTTAGCAGGGTCCCTAGATACCATTCATAAAGCACTTTGCACAGTATCTGGGCACATTTTTTTTTTCAGTCATACCTAATTCTAGGCAAAGATACAGGAGTGGGTTGCCATTTCCTGTTTCAGCTCTTTTTACAGATGAGGAAACTGAGCCAAACAGGGTTAAGTGACTTGCCCAGGGCCACACAACTAGGAAGTGTATGAGGCTGGATTTGAATTCAGGGGATGAATCTTCCTGACTCCAGGTCTGGCACTCTCCATTGTGACATCTAGCTGCCCCAAGGTGAACACATAGTAAGCCCTGAATAAATATTTATTCCCTTCCCTTTCCTCATCAAGTTAAACCTCCTCATTTTTATCGATGAGGAAACTGAGACTCACAGAGAGTAAAAGGAATGCCCAGGACCACATGACTACCAAGTATCTACAGAATTTGAACTCAGGTCTTTCTGACTCCAAATCTAATACTCTATTCACTAACTCATTTAGCTGCCTCATACTCTATGAAATATAGGGGAGAGTTTCTTATCCTGGGATCAGTTAACTTAAAAAAAATCTTGCATTCAATTTTCGATTGAAATGGTATTTCCATATTATGGCTTTTATTTTTAAATCTATGTGCTTTATTTTATTCATTTACAAACACAATTGTGAGAAAGGATCCACAGGCCTCACCAGAGACTGCAAAAGGAGGCTACGCCATTCTGACACAGAATCTCAGAAATGGATAAGACCTTAGCACACGTATCGCAGACTGTCAGATCTTAGAATGTGGAACACAGAAAGCCAAAGATGAACCTCAGAATATAAAACAAGGAGTGTCAGGATTGGGAGATGAGTTTGGTACTTAGAATAAATTGTGGGCATCACACGTTAGTAAAGAGCACAGCAGACAGTTCTGTAAATGTACAACATACTTTCTGACAATTCATCAGTTAGCATTTCTAACACTTTCTTTTAACATTACGCACATCCCTCCTCCCATCTCTGGCTCCATCCTTCTTTAGCCCTGCTCCTAGGACACTGTAGCAGCCATTTCCTTATGATGACAATTGTCAAGGCAATCCCCTTGTGAGTGGCTTACAAAATATGAAAGGGAAATCAATTGGATTTGTTGGAAGAACAGAAGGGAATCAATTCAAAAAAAAGAGTGTGAAAAGGATGGGAGTGACAGGAAATGTCCTCCAGAAGAGAACAGGCCAGGACCCTCTAGGGCCGGTCTGAGTGAGGAATGCAATTGACAAACCAATGGGAGGTTTAGCCTCACCCTAAAGATGAAGTTGCCGAGGAACTTAGGGAGCCTAATGTGTATGAGTGCTCTAATGTCTTGTCGGATGTATAAAGACTCAATCTCCATAACAAGGTGTCCACTGTCAATTCCCAACCTGCCTCTTGGAGGGATGAAAGAGAATGACTCTAAATTAGAATCATCGTATTTCAAATTGATGTAGTGTTTTGAGGTTTGTGTTTTATACCTTTAATAGGATATAGCCCTACAACAGCATTGAGGAATGATTTAGTCCAAACTTATACATTTACAGATGGGAAAACTTTATCTTTTTTTTTTTCGCTTTTTGGAGGAGGGAAAGCAGGGCAATTGGGGTTAAGTGACTCACCCAAGGTCACATGGCTGTTAAGTGTCCAAGGCTGGATTTGAACTTAGGCCCTCCTGACTCCAGGGCTGGTGCTCTATTCACTGCTCTACCTAGTTGCCCCTACATATGGGAAAATTAAGCCTCTCAGAAGTTTAGTGGTCATGTTCAAGGTCACAGAAAATAAATACAGGTGATAGATTCATATATTTATACCTGAAAGGCAATTGTTGTTTGTCCTTAATTCCGCGCCCCCCACTCCCCTGCCAAGAGGAACAATGAAATCACTGGTGAGGCCTTGACTCCTGCTTGCTTTGGATTTAAGTGAGGCAGAGTTGTACAAAGTTGTTATCCTCACTCTCTCTTCTAGAGTCAGAGAAGGCTAGTGGCAAGACAAAAGTCAGGATGACCAGCCATGGCCTGCGATGCAGTGGATGACCAAGTAAGGTCATCTTTGATGTCTGACCAAGCTCTAAGTTTCCACAGCATCTGCTTCAGCTTCCTTCATGACCTTGGGAACAAATTGTTTTATCCTCCCATTCTATCAGAAGTCTTCATATGGTTGGGATCAACATTCCCCTAACTTACTGACAAGTTTGAGGCCTATTGGTCACCCTCAACATGGTTTAGTCCATCTCTTGAAACAGTCTTACCACGATGTGGCCATAGTGCATGCTAAAGCTTCTTAGAGTCACAGATTAGAGTTGGATGATAGGTGGACACCAAAGGTGGATGAAGAGCCCTAAAAAGGGCTTGGCAAGCCCTAGTCCTCCCTGAATACTCCATACACCTTAAAGGCCTGCTATTCCAATATCCTAATGTTACAGAGGAGAAAACTGAGTCCCAGAGAGATAAAGTGACTTGTCCAGAGACAAACAGGTAGGAAACAGCACATCAAACATTTGAACTCAGTTGATTGCAAATACAGTTCTCCTTCCACTTTGCCTGCTGAATCTATATAATCATCGGATCATTGCCCTGGTGCTAGAAGGGGCCTCAGAGGCCATCTCATCTGATACCCTCATTTTAGAAATGAGAAAATTGAGGCCCAAGTGATATATCAGAAATTAACCCAAGTTTTCTAACCCCAGCAGTAATTACTTTCTACTTTTCCACCATACCTTCCCTTAGTTCGTCAGTCCCATGTCTTGATCAGGCACAGCAGATGGTCAGGGAGCTGATCACAGACTCAAAAAGGAAGAGGAAATAGTGTTGGATTATATTTGAAAATGAGGAAACACTTCCAATGATCCCAAGATGTTTCTTACTTTAATAGTTCATTCCTATTATATTAATATTTTCCTAGTATTTCTCCATGGCTATAAATCATGGAAACCCATGTCCTCAAAAGAATCATACGTGATTGTTGTCAGTCTGCCTCAAATGCTAAAACATGGTGCATTTTTGTGGAATGGGAATGTAGAAATAGAACCATGGGACTTGAAATTTACAGATACCATAAGAGCAATCTTAGCCAAATCTCCTCATTTTACAGATAAGAGTTTAGTCTCAGAGGAGTGAAGTGACCACATAAAGGACCATGTTCATGTAATTAGTAAGAAACAGAGAGATTTGAACCAAGGTCCTCTGATTGCAAAGTCCAAACCCCTTTTCACTCTATCATGCATCCTTTGTTAGCATCAAAGACAAGAATAATAGAAATAGAGAGGTGAGATAGGCCTACTGAAAGAATGAAAGATGAATGGTTCAAGTGCTATGTTGACATTCTCATTATCAAAAGAACCAAAGGAGGCTGCTGAGCCCTCGCACTCCCCCCCCCCCCCCCGGCCAGTGCATTGAGCAGATTCTCTCTGAAGGATTTCACAGGGACTTGGTGAATCACATGGAGACAAATAAAGTTATTAGAAGAAACCTAGGAAAGTATCTCTAAGATATATGAAATCCCAGTCAAAAACTGACAACCTTAGAGGCACAGGTGGTGTTTTTAGACACTACTGTCAATTGAAGTTATTGGATTTAGAAAAGAAAAACCATCTGGGAAGTGAGCAACTGGCTAAGTGGACAGTGTCTGAGAAAGGGATTTGGATTTCTGGACCAAGGCTTAAAATATACAAATGATGGGCACTTGGCCAGGGATATAGTATGTCTGACAAGGGTTGATAAAAACATATTTTGCTTGAGTCTTGCAAATCTTATCAGGAGGGCTTTAAGCTGAAAGGGGAGGAGGGGGGTGGAAGGCTGCCCACATAGATTTGCTAATATCGACACTACAGAGCATAGCAAGTACTACATAGAAAGAAGAACAGCGGAAAAGAAAACCAGTCATTCATGGGTGTCAATACCCATAGCAACAAAACTCCTGGCCACAAATATTCAACTGGATAGTAAACAGTATGATACAGAGATCCTAACACAAGAAGGCCAATATCACACCATGGATACCATGATGACTAAATGAGAAGTGGCTTAGGACTGAAACAGGGCTCTAGAATGATATGCTTTTATCAAAATAAATGAGAAGAGCTATGCAGGATCATTACTGCTAAGATGATATACTCACATGAGGAAGTCCAGGATTACAAGGATTCTCCTCTTTGATGAAGAACACTCAAGTGAAAGTCAATGAAAGGAAGACTAGAAGTAACATGGTAGAGTGAGTATACTATAGACCACCTGGACAGAAGCAATACTTAGATGAGGAGCTCAGGAAATAGATCATAAAACTGGAATAATACTGATAATGATGAGGAACATCAGATATTTGGAATCCTTCTAGAGCTCTCACCCCAAAGCAGAATAGTTGATAATTGAATGATTTGCCTTAATGATAATTTCATCCTTCAAGAAAGTAAAGGAAGTAATATGGGGAAATATAATTTTGAACCTGATTCTGACCACCAAAGAGGAACTAGTAGCATGAGTGGAGATGATAGGAACTTAAGGATGCAGTTTATAGAGCTTGAAAGTAAGGAAGGAGTACATCATGGGCAAGGAGGGTGACCAGTGCAAAGGAAGGAGAGAAAAGTCACATAGAATCAAACATGTACCATAGATTTAAGGAGAACCTGTTTCAGACAGGATGGGTTACAGCTGCTAAAGTGATTTTTCTTAAATTTAGGTCTGACCCTGTTATTCCCCCATTCAACAAAACTCCAGTGACTCCCTATTGTCTCCAAGATCAAATCAAATCTCTTCATTTGACATTTAAAGCCCCTCAGAATGTGGCACTATGCTACTTTTTCCAGCCTCATTATAGATTTTTCCCCTTCCTAATTTCTGTTTATCTTTTTATTTAGTCCCTCACATGGCCCTCCATATTCCATCTCTGTGCTTTTACTATGGTCACCCCCTATGGCAGAAATGCTCTCCTTCCTCACCTTTATCTCTTAGAATTCCTTATTTCCTTCCAGATTCAGTTCATTCAGCACTTTTTACACAACTGCATCTTCCAACTGCTAAGCTCCTCCCTCCCTAACCACCTTTTACTTATTCAGTAAATAGCTAGACATGTACAAGTTAACTCTCCTGTTAGAATGAAAGTTGTATTTGTGTTTGTTTTGTTTTTTGAGGGCAACTGAGGTTAAGTGACTTGCCCAAGGTCACAGGGCTAGTTTTTGTGTTAAGTGTCTGAGACCCCATCCAAACTCAGGTCCTCCTGACTCCAGGACTGGTGCTGTATTCACTGCACCACCTAGCCGCCCAAAATTGTATTTGTTTTTGTTTCTATGTGTACCCCTGGGCCCTGGAGCAGGGATTTGCACAGAATAGACACTCGCTAAATACTTAATGTTTAGTTGATTGATCTTGTGGCCAAATATTTTATCAGGGAAATGGATTGATTGTTCTAGTAGCCACACATTTTGTCATGATATTGGCATAAGAGGAGTGAGAAATTCTCAAGAATTTCATTCTGAAGACAAATGATACATACCAATGAGACAAAGGGGGAGTAGTTTAAAAATATTGGGTCATCTGACACACACTCCTACCCCCCCCCCCACACACTAATCTAGGATGATTATTTTCTAACCTCACAAAGCTCCTCAAGCTGGGTATCATTGGGATGGAACTTCAGGGAAACTCATGCTGGACAGAGCTTCCCCTATAGGAGGCAGCTAGAACAGGTCTTAGTGGTAAAGGCAGAGCTGGTCTCCCTCTGAGTAGTTTCACCAGGTCTGTGTCTGCTCCTTTCTCCTTGTGCTTTATTGGTTTTCACAGCTCTTTATGGCTGGTAATTAATCGTCACAACACATAGGTGAGGTAGTTAAGTGTTATTAACCCCCTTTCATAAAAATTTCAATTTAATCCCCTTATATTTATGACTACTTTGTATCGTTTTTTAAAACTACTTATCCCGAGATGAAGATTTAGGTGCATTTAGATCAGCAGATTTGCTGGGCTCGCATATCCCCTGTTAGAGAGGGAGAGGGAGAGGAAGAGGGAGAGGGAGAGAGAGAGACAGAGACAGAGAGAAACAGAGACAGAGATAGAGAGAGAGAGAGACAGAGACAGAGACAGAGAG